>NC_050589.1:19924204-20089204 GCF_013368585.1 Megalops cyprinoides
ACGACTTCTGTATATACCACAACCACAGGCTTGACTTTAATACAGCACTTAAGAAAGACACATAGTACAGAGACACAGAACAAAGGAGAAAGAAAGAGAGAGAGAGAGAGAGAGAGAGAGAGAGAGTGTACAGCGAAGGGACCTATGATTCGGTGAGGAATCAAACCCGCAACCTTTTTGTTACAAGCCCTGCACCTTACCACTATGCTACACTGCCAGCCCACTGAAAGTTGAAAAGTTGAAAGAGGCGGGGCTGGTCTGTTCCTGTGCTTCTGTGAAGTTTTCCAGTCACTAATGAGAGGGCGGTGTCTAAAACACACCTACAGGTATGACTTGCTCGATGAGTAATGGTAATGTGAGGTGGGAAAAAAGACATTGAGGAGTGCTTGCTCTTTGGGCCCCTGCCACTCTGGGATGCAGATGATGGATATTCCAAATGAATTTATCTTGTGGCGTTTTCAAAAGGATTCCCACAGTGTTTGTGTCTGACCAGTGTCTAACACCCCTGCTTGAATCACGCACACTACGCACATGGGAAAATTCTCTCTGAAGAAAAACAATACATGCAGTGAGGAAGTCAACTCAAAGCATCACCCGTACTGGATGACCACAGATAAACACAGGAAGAATGCATGCAACGTTACTCTAAAAGGCAAACTGTGTGACTTCAAAAGAACAAAGGTAGAATTCACTTTGCAGCCTGGCTGTTTTTTTTTTTTTGTTACGATCTGAACATACAACACTTTGCTTTGAAATGAATTAAAATGTTGTTAAGTTACTTAAATGTGTTAAACATTTAGGCCAACTGCCAGGCAGCGGGACTGAATTCCACCTGAAGTCACACCTTTCACATACACAATGCAATACGACTAAGAAAGAGGCAGAGAGATGGAGAGAAAAAGAGAAACTGGGAGAGAGTGGGAGAGAGGGAGAAAAAGGGATAGAAGGAGAAAAAGAAAAAGATGGAAACAGACAAAGAATGAGAGGATGAGGGAGACAGTGAGAAAGTGAGAGAGATGGAGAGAGAGAGAGAGAGACTGAGATTCCTTACAGGCGTATTTACCTGCTGTGACACACGCAGCCCGTTCGGAGGGCACCGAGACAGTGTGACATGTGACGTACCATGAGCAGCTACAGCAGCAGCACCAACAGAAGCAGCAGGCGTTGGGGCGCTGTGCCGCCGCCGGCCGGGCCCTGCTGGACGACGTCTCGCTCCGCGCCATCGGAGACTCGCGCTCTGCCGGGATGGGGCCTGTGTACTGGACACACACACACACACACACAGGTCAGCTGCGCTGTCAGGTGGCCTTGCAAACGCTGTGCCGCGGCACGCTCCCGTGCCAGGGTTGCTGCTGTGTGCCTCGCCCCCTCGCTTACCCAACACTAACCCCTACCGCTGAAAACAGCTGAAACTGATCCAGGGATAGCACCTAGGGGCAGAATCTATCTGCACCCCGGCCACACACTCACTTACACGTCCTGTAACGTAATATATGTGAAAGATGCATACTGTCACACTGTGCAGCAGGTTGTGACTGTGGCAACAGTCCACTGTTTCTGTGAAACTTTTCAAACTTGTTTTTTTCCCTAGCCCACAGAGGTTTTTAAAGATTTGTCATAAATCTGTCATAAATTTGACATCCATAGTGTGTTATTAGTTTTAGCACCGAAAGCAGTTGTTTTAAGTAAGTTTCTCATGGCCTTGCACACGTGTAGACTCGAGTGCCTAGTCTTTTACTTTCAACTTGGCTACAAACAAACATGTCTTCCCAGGTCCCACTGTAACGAAGACTTTATGATAGCTGCTTTGTCCGTTCACACCAGGATTAGAGACCAAACTACTTAGGAAGGGGTGGGCTCATGAGTTGGCCAATGAAGAGTGACTGAAGGAGGCACATGTTGCATCACTTCCTTTTCCTTTCCTCATAACCCGCGCCAACCAGCACATGGGATTCTCTGCTATTTTACCAAAATACTGGTCCTTATGGCTGAGCGTATGAATTCTGAATGCCTTACTTTGTGTGTACTACTTGAGTCTCATCTGCACACTTAATTAGGGCAAAACTTGTCTGACGACCATAATAAGTACAGTTTTAACGTCTTGGGTCGGGAAAGAGGAAGCTGGGTCATGCGAGGCCAAGACAGGGGCGTGACCAAAAGGTCAAACTCACTATAGGCGACAAAAATCGGAACAAGCCGGGTGATTGAGTAGCAGGAAATGATGTACATGGTGACAGCCAAGGGGAAGTCTTCTTTACATTCATCTCTCACACTGCGGCATGTAATACACAAATAACAGTCTAAGGAGCACATGCAATACGCTCACACGTGTAATTAATATGCTCACACATTAAACAATCAGACATACGTAGTGCCTATGTAACGTAACAGAACATTCCAGAAACTAAAGCAAATCAGCAAAGAGGAACACAACAGTGTGAAGCAACACAGGACATGAAGGCACAGCACACGTCTGTTAAATACACAACATAAAACATTACAGACAGACATTACATACACCAGGGGCAAAATGCCCAGCATGCTCCAACAATTAACATGCAGAGCAATATTTACTGCTGTACTGCTATCTTGCAATGGCACCATACCCCTCCACACATACCAGTGCTAGGGAGGGGGCTGGGTCCTTTTGGTCTCCCCCATATTCAGAAAGATACATCACTGTGCAGCTTGCAGTCTGTCTGTTTCCCATCTATTTCTTCAATTTTCTGATCAATACCATTCCTTATAAGATTCATGAGCCGAGGCAGGTAAATTGTTATAATTTCCTCTATGGTGGCAGAAGGTGAGTGGGCATCTGATCCCTTCCAGGAAAGGCGTAACTGACAGCCGGCAGTCACACAGGGTAATCGGTTTCCTCAAATCCTCCAAATTTAAGCGATAGCTGGATAAAAATGCCTACTGCACAGCAGGCACTGTGGAGTGGATCTTGCCCCCCGGCCAAACCAATAGGACCGGAGTGTGCTGTGCGCAGCCGCCTCGTGGGATGGAGGTAGGGCCATATGCGCAGAGCAGGCAGGTCTGCGCAGCCCTGCTCAGGCATCATGCGCAGCATGGTCTCCACCGCGGTTCCTTCAGGAAGTGGTGCATGCAATAAAACAGCAAGGCAGTGTGACGTGTCATGTGATGGTGCCGTAAGCAGTTAGCCGGGTCTTTGTCATCGCACACTGCTTACACAGGCGTATACGTATACACACACACACACACACACGCACACACTCACGGTGACACAAACAGACAACCCTCTGTATGCAGACAGAGAAACACACATACATGTATATATATGCACACACACACACACACACACACACACACTCACACACATTCAGGGAGACACAACAGAAACAGACACACAAAAACCTCCCCAACCAATGCACACACATACAAACACACACACACACACACACACACACTCTGGAAAACACAGATAACCCGCTGCATGCAGACATGGGTACACAAAAACACAAACACATACACACACACGTATATGCACACATGCCCACACACACATTCTCACACCCAAAGTACAGTCAGCTGTGGGGAAAAAACCTGTCTATTTTATAAGCTTTTGATACTTTAGCCGCACACTCCCCATCTGATTTCAGAGGCTATTTTTAATTTGCTAAAAAGCTCGAGCCGTAATTCTTTTCCAATTACATTTGGCCCAGCTGTCGCGAACAGAAGAGCCCTGTGCTGTACTGTATGTTAAGCGTCTGTAAAATTAATCACAATAGACTGACAACAACAGAGACAGAGAAAAAAATGTGCTAAAACAAAAGGCTTTTGTTGCCTAATGGCCTGTTTGGAGGATGGTGAAATACAGAGGGACATTAAGACTGTCAACTGGGTGGCTACATGTGAAGCCAGGACAAAAGTACAGGGGGGATTTTATTGGCATAGGGATGAAAACATGAGAATCTCAGCGGAGTCAGCGACCTACCGTACGCAATCTAGGAGACTGGGTTTGCATTACTGAGGAAAACTGAAAAATGAAATGGCAGTGTAAAGGGATGGAAACACAAGAATGCAAATGAGTGGAGTGTCCCGATATGCACTGCTGATGCAAGCTGGATATGAGTGGATGGGTTTAGTGTTTCTTGTGTGTGTGTGTGTGTCTGTGTGTGTCCAAACTGCTCTGGTTGTCCTGCTCTTTAGCCCAATTGTTTTGTGTAAGCGCCTCTTACACTTCCTGTCATGATACCTGTTAGTCATTCTCTTGTTGTTTGACTGGCCATGCTGTGGGGAAGCCAGCTGGTAATACATGCTGTCAGAGGCATTCACAGACACAGACAAGATGCTCATGGTCTGTGGAAATCACATGTTCAACTGCCACCTCCTCATCTCTGTCCTACACAAAGTACATGTTCTTTCTTTTCAAAGAATGGCTGTTCTACAAAAAACAGCATCTTGGTCCCACACAAAACATCCCTCTTACACAGCAAGTAAAAAGACGCCAAAAAGTCACAAAACTAAACGCAAATACACCTCACAGGTTTACATTCAAAGCAAGAAAATCAAAACCAATGTACCTTCAAATGAGACCTCTCGAGACACCAAACAATATATGTATTTCAAAAGTAAAATTAATCTTTGTAAAAAAAAAAAAAAAACTTACTATTTGTTTTTGCTAGCAATTAGTGTTCATTATTATCAGTGGCCACCTATACTTCAACAATGCAGACCAATACGATCTGTCATGCCAATATGCGTAGATTGTGACGACATGGGGATGGTTGTGGAGCTTAACTGCAGGGGGTACGCTGGGACAGGATTATGGGTTGCAACACAAAGGGTTGGGGTCACACTTAAGAACATGCAGGCAGGACGAACGGGGCCAAAGACCAAAGGAATCAAAGCAGCTGTGATTGCCCACGGTGCCAACAAAGACTCGTCTCAATGTGTTGAGCTGAACTGGTTATTAAAACCACATCTGAGGGAAGTGCCCGAACCCTCAGTCATCTGTGTAGACTGTACAGAGAACTGGTAAGTTGAGTCCGCAAAAGCACTGTTTTACAGGGCAGGAACACATGCAGACCACAGTAATCTCTTTATGACTACGTTTCCGGTTCCTACGCAGCCATTCACACTGTGTCATTTACCATACTACGCCTTCAGAACTGAGAGAACAGAGACCAGTGGTGACAATTGAAATAATCATTAATAAAACAGCAACCTACAAAGATAATCCCCTTAAAGGGCACACATGTTTTTCTCTGAAAAATTACTACTGGTATGCGCATACCAAGTATTTATAAATCTGCTTTTTGAAAACGATGTTCCCAGGGCTTCAGGCATTGCCCACTGGTTTTCTAAAACTCGTTCAAACAGTGTGGGGAAATCTACAGGCTTAAATCTCACATTTGCACTTGTACATACATGCAAGACAATAAGCAGAGCACTAGGGCTCTAGTGATATTTCTTGAAAAACCGCACTAAAGAGGTGTTGACGGTGAGGATGAGACACTTCGCAGGCCAAACTCTAAAAGTGCAGTCGCCACCGCTCAGACGGCGGCGCGGTGGCAAGCGGCCCGCTACTGTAATTAGGTCACACAATTCAGCACGTCTGCTCAATTTTCTGGGCGTCCTGAGCCCTCGCAGCTCTCCGTAATACCAGATGCGGCAGCCTCAGTCGTCACGAGCCTCCATCGCTTTGTCGTGCCCGGTCCGGCCCGAGGACGGAGAGCGTGCGGACGCCACGGGAACGTGACAGGAGTGACAGGAGCCTCCCTTCAGGCAGCGGGTGACGTGTGACGCCGTAACAGCAGAGCTCTGCCATGGCGGGACACGTCGCTGGGAGAGGGCTTTGCCCACACAATGTAAACGGGAATCTGTCATGCATACAAATACACTGCGGGCCTAAGTTTGTAATTTTGTATGTGCTAAATCACCTTTTTTCACTGTAACATAGCCCTTTCTAAACTGAATACTGATTAGAATTTATTGTCCGACTTTTGTTTGTATTGCAACGTTTCTTGGAAATTTTTTTTTTTTTTTTTTTTATGTCAGTGATGATTCTCTAAACTACTTTTAATGCAACGGTACACTTTCCCTCTGGTAGTTCCTTTAGGCCTTGTGAAACTCTGCAATGACAACCATGGGCTGCACATTCAACTTAGAGCTTCAGCTTGGTTTGATGGCACTGTCCTGTTCTCACTTCCTTCAGTTCACTGGTGGAATGAAATGACTGAAAGAGCAGGCGCTTATTGTGAGAGTAAATGGGGGTAACTTACAACAGCAGAGATAAAACATTCAAGGATTGTGCAGTCTTGGCTTCCTGTCAGAAGGGCATTTCCTATTGCCACAGTGCTTGCAATATATTCAGCTCAAGTGTTGGTGTTTCTGTCATCCTGTCACTACAATGGATTTATTGATTATAAATATAAAATGTAATACATTTTCCTCACAATACATTTCATGAAGTTAAGTTCACGTTATCCACCCAAGTATCCCCCCAAGAAATAATATTGATAGGAAAAAATGATCAAACAAGTTCTATTTTCTTTCCTTTATTCATATGTAAAACCCATAGCCATGCTAATATTCATGATATACCACAGGTTTGAGTGCCATATCGTTTTTATAAAAGGGATCAACAATGGGCCGAACTTTAGGTTAGCTATTTAGCTACATAAAGGATAAAGAGAGATGGCATGTAACAAGTTGTATTGATTACATGCAAGTAAAAATTCCACTGACATGATTTTTTGGTTGAAAAATATATAATATTCCAGACAGTTTTGATCTAAGTCATACAGTCATTTCATTTTTCAGCATGCTTTTAGGGCCATGAAACATTTAGTCATTTTCTAATTTTGTGAATTTCAGTATTACAATACTTCACCTCATGCCTCGTCAACAACATTGTGTAACATTTGTCCACTTTAGTTCAGCACAGTTGCTTAATGGAAATTCTCACCCAGTGCAACTTGAACACCCTACAACTTTTACATGTTATACACTTACATAGCAGGATATTTGCTGAGGTAATTCAGGTTAAGTACCTTGCCCAAGTATGCAACTGCACTTCCCCATCAGGGAACTGAACTGTTACAAGCCACGCTCCTCATCACAATGCCACACTATTGCCCTAGAAACTCACTATTGACGTTACACTTCGGCTCCATGAGAAATTTATCACATTCTCACATAATCAGGAGGGGACGCAAGGTCTGATGAGGTAGCCCCAGGGTGACCCAGGCCAAATGGGTGTTCTTCCGTTGTGGGGTGGTTGGTGGGGGGGGTTCAGTGTTTTTGCGCGCTTGTGAGTGTCAGTATTTGCAGGTTGTGGACGCACTTGCCCATGTGCCCCAGGGCAGGTGCGAAGGGAAGCCCTTTGAAGAGCCAGGCTGCGCTGTGTAATCTTACACCCAATGAACGTTCCTTCACTCTGGAAAGGTGTACTTCTCCGTCTGCTGTTCATCATTTTCTCTTTTTTCATCGGGGTGAGTCAGGAGGCCGGGAGGCTGCGGTAAACAACTGGACGAGAACGCTGTGAAAAACTGCCAGGACGCTCATTACTCCTGCACTCCTTCGACAAAGCGCGAGGAACCGCAGCCAACGCAACAAGCCAAACGCAGCCAAAAGCTGTCACTTGCTAAAACATGTCAGCGATGCTAACAATACCATCGAGCGTAGAGGAAAGGGAGGAAAACGTTTAGGTTTAGGGTGCTGGGTAGAAATAGCAACAGGGCTTCTACTAAATACACTAATGCAATTTGCATCACAAACATGGACTTTCTAATTTGAGTAGGCTGTGCATGCAGTGACATTCCTTGCAATGGCAAGAGAGGATTCTTGTTGGGACTCTGACAACTTTTCACCACTTTTGAACAGGACCACAGCATAAATGTCTAGCAGCAGATGCGGTGCAGAGAGCCGGCCCTCCCTGACTGACACGTGTGGTTAGTGAGCAGGACAGTCAGATAAGGCCTTAAGCGTGCATGGAAGCACAACACTTTTCTTTCCTGTTAGCCCACATTATAATAAACCCGGCACTTCACCACACATTCTAAGCTTCTCCTTCATATTCAGACTGATAATATACACAAGTAGAAGAAGAAAAAAACTGAAACACATGAGCTTGCAATGACACTGATGTCTGAATGTCTGACGGTCTTGACTGAATGACTCAGAGTACTATGCGACTGTATCTTTTTGTAAATAACAACATTATCATTGTGATTCTAAGGAAAGGGTTTTAATGTCCACTGCTGCTACAAGGGTACCTGTGGAACAAAAACTCTCTTTTAATTCCTGGACAAAAATACACGAAGCGTCACGCATCGTCCCTCTCAGCACTGGTCGTACAACAGCTTTTCCAGAGGTGCTACACAGCTATGAACATAAAAAATCCCTCCCTCTTTCTTCCTCTCCATCTCAGTCTCTTTCTGTCTCTCTCCCAGCCTGGCTCAGTTCAAACAGATTCCCCGTCCCTTGGGCTCGGCACTCCACAGCTGTCGGGAGATGCAGCTTAATAAGGGGTGCCTTTTTAATCTCGACAATTTTCAAAATAAATCCTGTTTTTCAGGCTTTAAAAAGGCATGACCTTTCACAGAGTTAAATAATGTTTCTCCAACGACGACGGGGGTATTTTTAGGCCGCTGCAAATTGGCAGCCTTCTCTCCCCCACAACCCCCACCCCCATCTCCACCCCCCACCCCCATCTCCACCCCCCCAACCAGTTTTTTTTTTCCAAACATCTATTTTTTAACATGGGGTCACTTCAGATGCGAGCGGGCAGCGGATCCCGTTTAACTTCAAGGCGGCTGGAGTTAATCTGTGGTGTGCAGAGGGCTACAGGGGCCTCCGAAACAAACAAGCTATCAGTCTCTGGCCCACACACTTACAGACACTGTCAAAGCAAACAGCGCTTAAAGTGAAAAAGCGCCCTGTTTATTTTCCATACTCGCGGTCCCAAAACGTGTCGGATTTCTTTGCCAGGTCATACTTCTTAGTTAAAAAAAGCGCATTTTGTTTTTTATTTTATGCAAGGGTAATGTGATACGCTGTGGAGACTGCACCATCAGATTCTGTTATGTCCATGACAATAATTTTGTCTCAGGACAAGCAGAGTTAACCCAGTGCATGCCAGACCCACCAGTATTCACAGAAACATGCAAATTACACTGGAAGGGAAGAACTGTCATGAAATAGGCTATGAACCCAAAGTATCAAGCCCATGATGCAAGTGATTGCTGGGGGGAGTTTCCAGAGAATGGACCTCCTGCCAGTTCTAGAGGTCAGAGGTCAAAAGTCAGACATCAACCAGTCCACACCTTGCAAACCATCTGAATTCCTGCTCAGATAGGAGCTCCAGCTTGTGGGGGGGAACGGAAACCACAAGCATGCCCCACCTGACGGATGGCACTTCCCCTTAGCCCTAAAGAAACCCCAGTTATATCTTGTGTACAGTTTCCAGCACAGTGGAAACCAGGAGGTGAATATATACACTTCTGCTTTAAAATCCCCTTTCTGGGCCTGTTTGAGGAAGGAGGGTCCACCATTTTACTCAAGGCCTGCCTAATGTCCTTAACAACTTGAGCCTCCACTCCACTGTTGTTGGACATCCTTAAACTATACATATTTCTGTTTGACTAGGCAAACATTCACTTAAAATTCCTCTGGATTCATGCTGGCATTGTTAACAATGATATTTGAGTAGCATATGAAAACAACAAATGTTCAGTTATTGATAATGGAACAGAAAGAAGAATGTCCTTTCATCACAGCAACTGTGTTTAAATGAGTCTAACTACACCCAGACAGATGACCTTCAATGTAGTAATATCAGGTTTCTGCAATGTAGTTAAATTCTCTTGACAAGTGATTTGAATCCAATCTGAGCAAGAGGCCAGTTCATAGGCAGAATTAGTTCATTTTTGTAGGTGAAAAAACCAATTACAAAATATTTGTCAAGACACAGCTGGGAAAAATTCAGAATGACTCTACACAAAGGTACTTGTGGAACAAAGTGAGTGCTAGTATTGCAGCAAACCTGTGAGCCCAGCCTACCCAGCCATCCGTGCTGAAGCTGTGAACGCCAGGCCAGACTAGTTTCCCTCTTGAGTAGATTGGGGGGGGGGGGGCTGAGTTTGTGCATTGCACCAGATAAACCTTCCTGGGGTTCCTGCAAGTGCAACACAGAGGTCCGCCTGCCTACGTGCACATTTCCTCTTTCAAACCACGTGCCAGAGAGTGGCAGCGCTCCTGATTCAGAGTGCGTTTTTAAATCTGAAGTGCCCAGATTGAGATCCTGATCCCTCTGTTGAGCTGCTGAGCTCCCAGCCAGGGAAACCTGATACACGTTTAATTTTATGCTGCACCCATTCTGTAACCTTAGACAGCCATTTAACACATCAGAATACACTTTTGCCTGAGCAAATGAGGTGAAGTATCTTGACCAAGAAATACAACAGCAGTCCGGCCCTCAGGTGCAGAGAGCAGTACTGTAACCTCTTCTCAAAAAGTATAGGGCTGTGAATGTGTGAACCACTGTTGAGATATGCTCACCCACAAAGGGTTTCTAGAGTTGGGGTTCCCCATTTCTCCTCTTTTTAGCAGGAAGTAACAGCTCTCCACTGCGCCTCATCCCCTTCACAAGATAGCCGAGAAAGCTCTAAGTCTTTGAAATCTAAATGCAGTGGTACAAAGACATTCGGCAGATACAGCAAACACCACCTTGGCAAACACACACTCATCTTCTGAGTGTCCAAGTACAAACCATGATCTCGTGTGCAAAACCCCTGCCATCTCCTGCATTCTTGAGACAAACTGCATGTACTTTGTGCCCAGCACACAATTTACAAACAAGTGCAGATTGTTATGAATAAGTGATTTCTCAAAGTGTTCCAAAAAGCCCAAAACCAACATACTGAGAACCTGACAACAGCTAGGTGAAAAACCCGCAGGCTGTTCGCTAAAGGTCTTGATTATTGTGAGCATCTATGGTGTTAAGGTGTCTAGGTTTAAAGGCTATCCAATCCGCCAGCCACAAGTGTCTCACACTGAAAGGACCAAGATGATCTGCTGTAATCTCATTACTGCCCCTTCAATCCTGTTAGGGGGATTTGGTTTAGCTTTAGTGACTCTGGTATCAGCCATACTTCAATAAAGTCCACTGAACTGCGTAACACACAGGAGTGCTACTGGAGGAAAAACCTGTACAGTCTTGAGTTTCACCGAAACAGAAACACGTTTTAAAAATGGCAAGTTACAGCTTGCATCAAATTGAGAATGAGCATCAGCAAGATATAATGGGTTTAAAACATTCCCACAGTGCGGTATGGTTAAACAAGTAACTGGGTAGTCAATCATTTCATATTAATTAATTCTGACCTTGAAATTACCACAGCAGAATAGATAAGACTATACAAACTAGAATAGCACAGTACAAAATAGAATAACATAGAATGGAAAAGTATTAGAACAGAATAATTTTACTCTTTCAACAAAATAAAGGGTAGTGAATGCAAACATTGTACTATCCAACCTTACACAATACACACACGATATGCACGATATGCAATGCAATGTGCCATTGTCAACTTGTGCTGGCAAGCTGACTGGCACAGAAAAGTTAGATGAAAGGTCATAATCATTACGCCACATGCAGAAGCCAAACACAGGGACCACAGCACCATTCACCTCCATCCCGATGCAAGCGCAGCACTACACAATAGGGCTCCAACTAACGACTATTTTGATAGTCGATTAATCTATGCATCACTCCTCTCACACACCCATGTGTCGGCCTTGGGGATGACTGTAATGCTTGCAAAACACAGAGGGGGAAGTGATGTAGCATTGGGGGCACTGGGCTCTGGACCTGAGGGTCGTGGGTTAAAATTCCAGCTGCTGTACCATTCAGAAAGATGGGTCCCCCCAGCTCCTCCCACCAATACGCCACAATGGGTTGCAGAACATAGAGGATGCAAACAGTGTTTTTGTCAAGGCCACACAGTACCAGTGTCTGCAAACTAACCAAAAGATTAAATAGTGTGTCCACAGTTTCATCTCACAGTCAGTGTATTCAATAAACTGCTAATAATAATGTATATAATGTGTGAAAATGTAACAGTTTAATCTGTTGCAAAGATTAACGATTTGCTGATTGATCAGTCTTGGCAATAATACCAGATGAAGTCATAAGTAAAAATAATACTACTCACCTACAGGAATATTCTAGCCTGCAGTTTATCAACAGAAATTATGTTGGTAGATATAGTGAAAATATATGTCTTTGCCTGAAGGAAAATTAAAAAGGGGAAAAGGGATACAGTAAGTTTTACATCTGTTTCACTCTGGGAAATTTTTCCTCTTAGTCAAGGATCTGACGTTTCTGTTAAATAAAAAGATATATATATTCTTTTACTTTCAGTTCTTGCCACAGTTGTCCAGCTTGGCTGAAGAGTAACAATTTGGAGAACAGCCTCATGAGTACATTAGAAGTATGAATAAGTGAATAAGTATGAATAAATGAAACACTGTCCCTGTAATTACATTTCAAGTCAAGTAGCATGATTTTTAGGTATGATAAACAATATACATCCTTTTTGGGTGTGTTCAATTTCTATGCTGTTTTTTTATCAATCAGTTGGTTTGAGTATTAAAATATCTACACTGTAGCTACCAGTCTGTACTTATGAAAAATATTTGCATGCTCAAGGGTAAACCAGTTATGGCTGGTCATCTGCGAGATTGGAAACAAATAGGACTCATTCACAGGGCACACATATTCCAGAAATACAAATTCTCTGTGTTGCCAGTTTTTTAGCCCAAGAAATCTCAACTGACTTTCCACCAATCCAATGGGCTACACTCCAGTCATGGGCGAGTCTCTCTGAAGGAATTTTAGACCTAATTTTCATCCACATTCTGTGGAACACGAGGACCACAATCTTGACCAAGGAGCATGGGAATCACGCCTCTTTTTCAGCGCTGGCGAGCACAAAGCCACCTTCAAGCTTGCAATATTCCTTGCTATATCCAACAAAGATGCAAACTGTAGCAATTTTGGCTTTACTGGAAATTTGGAGATTCTGAAAAATGAAGTGTAAATGTTTGTGGCGTGGATCCAACATGGATGCAATAGGAGAGAGTTAAGAGACTGGCGTGCATCAGGTTCACTGAATAGTATTAAGCTTCCCACTGTAAAATCACTGTGTTTTTACCTTACGTAACCAGGAATTCGATATATACATTTCCCCAAGTTTCTAATAATTGTTAGGTATTAATAATTGAGACAGCGCTTGATAGTTTATCACCCCATTTCCAATATACATGAGCATTCATTCTTCAGTCCTGCTGTTGTATTTAGCAGTTCTGAGTACTCTGGTCTCTGTCTCAAACTCCTAAGCTAATAAACCAACACATATGGGGTAGGCATTTTCTGCTTTAACTGAGCAGAGTAAGTACCATGGGGACTGCAGGTCTATGTTTTGCAAATGAGACTCCACTTTCCAAAAACAGACATTAGAAAGAGAGAAGGTCCTTTTCGACTGATGTGTGCTGTTGGTGAGAAATCTGAGAGGAAACCCTGTATTTCTTTCCTGTTAGCCCACATTACAAACCCAGCCCTTTACTTCACAATCTCAACTTCTTCAATTCAGGCAAGCAAAGGCGATGGACAAAAAAAAAAAAAAAAACTAACTGCATTTTTTCGTCAGAAATGCAAACACTGTACCTCCTTGTCGTACTGAGATAATGTTGCTGTACCCTGCTCCCTACATGTATGTAAACCTCACTAAAAAAAGCACTGGAGGACATTTCTTCCTATAGGAAACTGGCCTGTCGCAAAGGGTATTTTTGTACGGGAAAGCCTGGAGGGCTGGGGACAGAGTGGCGGCGAAAAGCCCCCATGCCTTCTGTCCGTCAAGGGAATTCTATAACCCCACTTCTGCACCAAACATGGAGCTCTTGAGGGCTGGCATTAGTCATGCATTTTTAAAAAGTGAAGTTTTCCAGTAGTAACCGGGGGCTTCTGGCTACAATAAAGCCCAAACTATGCTTCCTTCTGACAGATGCACCAAAATGAAATCATTATAAAATACACAAATAAGTAGGCAAGGAGCAAAAGAACACCAATTACATGAGGAATTCTAAACTTACCACACAATGAGAGGATGCTGGGGGGGGGGGGGGGGGGGGGTAACAAGGAAAAGTAATGGGAAAAATCAATTTATCAGTAGCCTGAATATGTTGCAATGTACCATCCTGAAGCAGATCTCACTTTCGCTTCAAGCACAAACCCCATACTAATGCTTCTACCACTCAAAGATAAACATAATTCTACTATGAAATAAGCTGGACAGTTATATTGATAATTACTGTGTAATCGCTGGCAAACATGATGGGACAATACGCACACCCACAATAACTCACACAGTCTTCAAAACAACAGGTCAGAAGATTCCTAATGGAATACATTACTGAACAACTATTTGCCAAAAAATTCAGCGTGTCTTGTCCTTTTAAGGGAATCCCGGCCTGGCTTAGTTTGTCCAGCACTATGAATAAGACTCTTTAAAAACAAAAAAAAAACTCACCATCCAAAAACTGTAAGGATTTGAGATGATCGATTGATTTTTCTTTCACCTCCGTTTTTTTTTTCTTTTTATATTTCCCACAAATCCTTCCATCCACCACTGATCCAAAGCAGAAAAGTGAAGTCAAAGCGATATGGCAACCCCCACGGAGCACATGGCAGAGGACCGCTCTCGGTGACAGCTCCGCTAACAGGGAGAGAGAGGAGGAGGAGGAAGAGGACAAGGAGAAGGAGGAGGACAGAGAGCAAGTGCACGGGCCAGGCGAAGGGGAAGTGTTGAAACCATGCAGATGTTGTAACTGACATGGGGTATGTGCGAAACTTAATGAGTCAGCCCCTTGCTCCCGTCTTCCCGTTTCAGAACGGCGATTACTAATCAGATAAATACAAACGCAAAGGCGTAGGGCTAGGCGTCGCTTTACTCCTCCCAGGGGTCACTGCCATGTCCGCTCTTCAGGTAATGCTACAGCTTGAGATGTGCTCTTGGTTGTTGGGCTCTATTGATAGGAGCCCAATGGCAGACAATCCTCTGTATACAGCCTTTAGAGCAACAGTTCCTCAACAGGGACCACACCTCATAGGGTGTCTTGGATTTCTTGGGGGGAGAGAGTTAATTCTATATTTTAATGGCATATTTTACAAGATACTTCCTACATGTTTTGGCCTACCTGCCATTTAAATCTTTAAGCATTCAATATGGCTTCAGACTTTTCAAGCTGTTTCAGTTAATCAGACATTAGACATCTAACAGGCAACATCTTTAAAATGTAGGGTGACAGATTACAGCTGAACATAGGAAGGATCTTGAGAAGAAGTGAAAAAAGGTCCACAAATTTTTTGCTTGGAGAAATGTTTTGGTGTTCTGGGATGCTTCACAGTGGTACACACGTGGTAAACAATGCTCTATAGTGTACAAGTAATGGTATGTGGCTGAATGTCTGCACTGAATGTGTGCAAGTATTTGTGTGTGTGTGTGTGTGTGTGTGTGTGTGTGTGTGTGTGTGTGTACATCTATCTGTTCTGAGGGGAGACAGTGCGCTGGAGGGCCAGCTCTCTTTACCCAGGGGTCTAGCCCCCATACAGGCATCAACAAGTACATAAAGCTCCCTATTAATCATAAATAAGAATGAGTGTTGATGGACCATTATGATAATGTACAACTGGCTGCCTGAAACATGATTAACGCAAGCAAGATTCAATACTCAAAACTGTGTGAGATAAAAGAAGATGAACTGTGCGCAAAGCCAGGGAGATATAAGCCCACCACTGCATTATCCAATGGCTTCCACGCTTCTCAAGTGTTCCTACCATTCCTCACCATATATGGAAGAGGGGCATCCATGTTATGTAGTGGTGAGGGTTCTAGGCTCTCAGCCAGAGGGCTATGAGGTCAAATCCCCAAAGGGACACAGCTATAATATACTTGAACAAGGTAAAAATCCAGCTGTATAAGTGCGCTACAGAGGGTGAAGAACTGTAAGTCGCCCCAGTTACCAGCATCTGTTAAGCAAATAAATGATGTTATGTAAAATTGTAAGTGCTGCAAGTTACCCGGACTGAGGGCATCTGCTAAGAAAATAAATAATCTAATATTATTCCATTTTCTCGGCAGTCTATTTTTGTCTTTTAATAAGGAGTAGGCCCTTCCCAAACATGCCTGACAGTGATTGACTGAAAATGCACATTTCCAGTGGGAATCTTCCTCTCTTTCAAGTGACAAGTCAGAGGCAGTAATCTAATATCTGGCAACAGAGATGGACTGCCTCTTCCCAGGAACCTAAACTTAATCTCTGTACACTATTATTCCAATCATCATTAGTGATATTATTACTGGGGAGAGTGACCATTCTAGCCAGCCTCAAGGTATTATTCATATCAGGGCCCCCACCACAGCAACTGTCCAAAAAATTTCCACTCTAAGCTGTGGGAACATTCTCTGAACCAATATGTGCAATTCAGAAAGTAACAGCATTGCTGTTACAGTTTATCTGAATGTAAGAGCTTTTGCTGGCTGATTTCATACTCCACCGCTCCCATCATTTGCGTTACAGCTGCTTTTTTATCAGTTTTAATGAATTAGACTTCAAGATCAAAGGGCTTAGATCGAGGAGGAAGAAAAAAAATGAGTAATTTTATGTCTTTCGTGAAGTTTTCGTATGTGTATATTTCCCAGCAATGGTTTCAATG
Organism: Megalops cyprinoides; assembly: GCF_013368585.1. NCBI lineage: Eukaryota > Metazoa > Chordata > Actinopteri > Elopiformes > Megalopidae > Megalops > Megalops cyprinoides. Next base: position 19,940,952 of record NC_050589.1, read on the forward strand.
TACGAACTGCAATGAGAAAGGAGTGTGAAAGACAGAGCAAGAGAAAGAGAGAGAGAGAGAGAGAGAGAGAGAGAGGACGACAGAGCGAGAGAGAGAGATAGAAGTGAAGAGTGAGAGAGGGAGGCAACAAACAAATGTGACAAGGAGGGAAATTGACAGGAGCTATATATAGGACTGTAACATGTGAAAATAATTGAGATTGAATTTAGTTAGTGGTGCAGTGGTGGGGCCATGGCTGTGGCTCAAAGGACAGTCAGCCCCTCTCCTTTAGGGTAAGGAGCCAGAGGGAGGCTGCTCTTCAAACACTGGGGAAGGAAGTAGAGAACAAAAGAGCCATCAGACCAGAGCAGTAGTAATGCTTGCAAGACCTTTCCAGCAGGCTGGGCTTACTATAAAGCAAGAAACCAAAAAGAGCAAAAGGGCAAAAAGAGAAATGCCAATGAATTGCCCCTGCATGGTTGTGGGGCTATGGAGAGTGACTATGTCTACAGACCTAACATATATTTTGCATATTTACAGACATGCACACATACATTTAAATACACACACATACATAACATATATTTTTGAGATGTGCACACATGTATGTATATATACAGGGGGTAGACAGAATAGGGGAAACACCAAACAATATATAAATGTATTAATAAGGAATTGGGCCACTCCTTGCCTTCAAAACAGTTTCAGCCCTACTTGGAATGTTGTTATTGAGGTTTAACTGTTTCTAGTAGGATATTGGACCATTCATCAAGAAGGAAAGCCTCCAGTTCTTTGAGAGATGAATGAGGGGGAAATCGACTCTCCACCCCGTGTTCCAGATCTTCCCAGGTCCATAAAGGTGCTTGACATCATTCTGGTGTTCATGAAACCACTCTTGAATGTTTTTAGTGGTATATACAGGGGGTGTTCTCACCCTGAATATGGGAACGACTTGAACAAACAATGTTTGCACCATAGGGTGCATCTGGTTGCCTGATATGGCTTTGTATTTCTTGCCCATAATTCTGCCATGCAGAGCAATAATCAGACCCAATGACTCCCATGGGGTGGCTGCCAATATCATACCAGATCCACCACCACCAAGTTGAGACAGGCGATGTGGGCTGAAGGTTTCATTTGGCTATTTTCAAACATAAACCTGTCCAGGTTTAGGAAAACAGTAAAAGACAACTCGTCTGACCTTATTACTTTCTTCCACTGCCCAAGAAGTCCAGGGTTTGTGATCAAGTTATGGAAGTTATGCTGGCCTCAGTTACAACCAGTTTCTGAATGTCACCCCTTCCATAAATATCAGCTTTGTGAAGATATTTCAAAACATACAGTTTTAGGTATGACTGGTCACAGAAGGGTAAAATCAGTTCTACGGGAATTTCTGAGGCTGTTGTTCTGTCTTATCTACCCCCCGTATATGTATTTTTCGTAGCATAGACCATTACTTGTAATTTCTCAATTGTATTGAGAATGCTACATGAACGCTAGACAATTCTTGCAAAAAAAAAAAAATTCAACTATTTCAAAAAAAAAAAAAAAAAAGCTGAAATACTTTGCAAAAATCAAATGAGGTAACCTTGTACCATGGAGTGAACCTTCCACGCTGTGGTTAAAGCCGAAACCGCGAAACTAGAACAAAACAAATTGTACTCTCTTAATTTTGTGTCTCATGGAACACAAATTATTACAAAACAGGATGTAACACTACAGAATGCAGTTTAATTGGGCATGATCTTACTAGGTCTTGACATACAGAGGTGATTTGTTGTAACCCTGTGAGTGCCTGAATTACAAGGTCTCACCATTGTAACAGCAGCTGTTTGGTGTCTAATGCCATTGCAGCACTCACTGGCACAGCTCCAAGACAGCACCCACACCACTTGTACTTTTTGGGGTCTTAGAGGGTTTGAATATGTAGTTTGTTGATGGATGCCAGCTTAAGATTGCATTAAGTCTCTGCACTTCCCTGGGCCCAACTGCATTCATAGTAGCAGATGGGGAGCTGCACAATATGAACCAAGCTGGTGCCCACAAAGACAGCAGAAGAACACTCCCTCTGGCTTTGACCTCTGACACCATCCCCATCAATGTGAACTGGCTGATCTTCCGGAAGGCCACCACATTAGCTCCCATCACATCCTTTTTTACCACTTTGAGAAAGTATGACCAGATGTTGTACAACAGAGGGAAAAATGAACTAATATCTACCAAGAAACAAGAATGTGCAGGTCTTGGGATGTTTTTTTTCACAGTTAGGAATATGAGTAGATAATCCCAAGAAGAAAAAAGGAACTGAGTGGAAAAGACAGGAAAACACATGAGGATACTGTGATATAGGAATTCAGATCTGTATATATGTTTCTCCATGCATAAACCATACACATCTAAAACATATGAAATACTTGTATTTTAATTAAGATACATATACATGACAAACCCTCAGCATTTGAGGTTGCTCCCACATACTAATCTCAGCAAAGATATGCAAATTGCATTAAATTGACAAGTTTCCCTCCAATTCCATCTCTGTCTAAAGCTCAGAGGGCTTCAACAAAAAGATTCATTGTTTGCTTCATTGTCTGTTTTTAGATCTAAATCTTCCTTTTCTCTAACTTATCCAGATTCCATGCCAAAGTGGCCATGAATCATGTGACAAGCAGGGCACTCCCCTTCAGCCTCTGTCTCTCTCCCTGCTTATGTCTTCCTCTTTCTCTCTTTTTCTCACCACATTCATAAAGAGAGAGAGCCACTGGAGTGGAATGGAGACATCATTTGCTCCACTCACATTCTTCGGGCTCCAATTCCAAATCAAACTGACGACAAAAAGTGATATGGTTATTGCAAGCGTAGGAGTAAAAATAAACCACATCAAAAATAGACCCTGACCCCTGATCCTCATGCCTCTGAACAAAGAATGAACCAAATGTGAAGGCGTGTAAGATGAGGCAGGAGATGAGGGGAGACTGCTGAAGTCAAGGGGCTGTTTATCGGGATTTTCACCCTCAGAGCACTAGAGGCCAACTGTGTGCTTCTGATGGGGGGGAAACTCTGGTAGGAGCTGGTAGGATAAGTACAGAGCAGCACAGCCGGCCACAGTTAGGAAGACACAGACAGGCAGACATGTGATCCCTGACCGCCTGAAGCACTGCACAGACAGGTCAGCTATGCAGCATGCAAAAAAGAACTAACTGCATGTAGAGGATTGTGAACCCACACATACAAGTGTGTATGCACACACACACACACACATGCATGCCTGCAAACATGATCAGACAGACATTTATATATACATAGACATACAGACTGATACACATACACAACACACACACACACTCACGCGGACAGACAACCGGAAAACACACACAAACACAAACACAGAAATACTACAAAAAGAACGCCTTCTCTGCCAAAAAAATCTCAAGTTATCTCAAATAACACCCAAACACTATGAAGTCCTGTACAACGTTCTTTCTGCATATATGGCACAGCTGCAGCAGTTACACAGGGACTTCTGATAGCCATCAAAGTCTAAGCCATAACCCACACACACTTTCTTAGAACTGCAGGGGTATGAACAGTCTGTTTAATAGTGGAAGTTTGTTCTTTATACTCTGCAGGCTCCTTTGCACAAAATATAACAGCTTTGGCACAGGCATCAACTGGTGTGGTATCAGGTACACCTCAAAGAGATGACACTGCTGTGCCAGCAGACTGTGAAAATTAGTATTATTTTACTTCTTTAATCAATTTGAAATATCCTTAGCAGATTTCCTTATTTAAGTTGACGTGCAATGCTTCACAGTTTTACACCTTAAACATTATATAGCCCATTCAGACTGATGTGTTTGTTTGGGGAGCCTGAGGTCTGTGCTCAAGGCTGTGACATTAATGCCCTACCCTGTGACTCAACCCCATGACCCTCGGTTCAGCTGCTTTAACCATAGTATCACACTGATACTGGCAGCATTAACAGGGAAGCTTAAAGCATGAGGCAGCAGTTTAACTCTATATTTTTAAATGAATGCCTCTTGGATTCTCATCGGGGGAGGGGGGGACACAAAGGGAAAAGACCAAGTGTTTCCTCTGCCAGGGAAGATCCTGCTCTGTACTGCTTGCTTCTCCTTCGTGTTTCCTCACCTCTGAGAATCCTTCTTGCCTCCTCACGTTTGATATGTCCTTTGCTTAGGACGCGTTGAGGGGTGTTGTGTGACACATTCCTGATTACGGTCTTCAAAAACAACATTTGACAAGACTGTGCTGGGAAAGCGAGCGGGAATGAAACCTGTGATCCCGTCAGTGACATTAAGACACTACAAACCTGAAAGCATATCAAGCTTTCCCTGCACAAGAGACCTGCACAAGGACTGCTCTCTACACCAAACAAAGAAACGCTCATTTAGGATGCTGCAATGTGCACAGTATATTTATGGCAAAAATCCAACATCATGTTTACACCCCCCACACATCATGCTAACAAAAACCTTCATAATAACTGAAAATGTCCCATAGAATTGGAGTTTTCCATATTTATTTTAAAACAGCATGTCTAACATACCTTTGTATTGTGTCCTGTAGCCTGCATTGTCTTGTTCAATCAGTTCTAAAGCACACTAGTCAGGGTTTACATCTTTGCATTTCTGACATCCAGCTGCATTTCCAAAAGCTCAGTTAAGATACTGCACAACAGGTTTCACAACAATAATACAAGACCCAATTCCGTGAACCTTAAAAACATATGACCACACAAACCAATCAACCAATAAATAAACCAACAGACATAAAGTACATGGGTGAGCAATGGATGAACTTCCACTGCAGGTGACCCACTTGAATGAAGCAAGCGTCTAACTGTTGCGCTAAGATGATGACCATTCTGAGGTTTCCAATCTCAGAACCATCAACCTGACCTAACCCTAGGTTGCAGGTTCGGTCTCTCAAAGTTGTAGAAGTCCAGACCCCCAACCCCCCACCCACACACCAGCCACAGATGGGTCTTCTACAACCAGTCGTGGTAACTCGGCTGGTGGATTCAACAATAACAACAGAAGAAAGAACAAGAAAAAACACAAGACAATACAGCAAAGAAAGCATACAGTACCAGTATGTCCATCATGGCTTGACAGCTCGCAGCCTAATAGTCTTAAAATCCTGAACGTTGTTAACAGCCTGGAAACATGCATGTCATCCCCCTGTCGGCCGTGGACCTTTCCTGTGCACACCACAGCAACACAAAGAGAGAGAGAGAGAGGCCAAGATTTTTCATCTGTCACAGGAACAGGGATGACACAAGAGTGCAAAATGGCTGCAAACTATACTGCCTGAAATCACAATTCCACAGAGTCAGACACTCAGTGGAATGTCTTTTTTTCAGAGAATTTCATTTTCTTGATCAATCTGAAATACACTATAATGTGGTACATTCTGAGAGAAGGATATTGATAGAGTGTACATTTAGGAAAGGGGGCAGTATTGATTCATTTTAAGTTATATGTAATGCATTTTAACAGCTTCAACCCAAACTGGATATTCCTGAAAGGCTTCAGGGATATGCAGGAACAAGAACAGAACATCATGTAAACAGGCAAATATGACAGCAAATAAATCAAAGGGGAAAACAGCGTTGGAGCTGATTTTACCATATAGAACAGAGAACCAGCAGCATCTGCCTCCCCCATGCCCATATTAGATACCACATCAAAATACTAGTCTAGAATCAGATAACTTTACAATTATACTTACCTTAACTATTTCGTGCAAAGCAAAGGAATAAGTTAACACCATCTAGTATCAAGTAGTGTTTCCGAAAATGTTTACAGGCTGTATTACAAGTTAAGTGCATGTATGTGTCTCAGTATGTGGAGCACAGCACGCGGACTCATGCACAAAGAGAAGTAAAACAAAAAATTGCAGGGGTGTCCTGTCAACATCACTTTAACCCCCATTTTTTTCAGGTAACCCCATTTTGACATGCTAGAACATGGCTATATTCATGACACAGCATTCATTCCGTGCTCCTTTCATGCTCCTTTCTCAGACAATCCTTATGCGTAAATTTCAACCCCAAAATCAACTTTGTGTAGGTGGTCCAGTCTTTCCACATTTTTTTTTTCTTCCTATCAGGCCTCTTAGGGAACAAGCACAGCGCACCAGAGCCTATACAAATGCAGAGCAGATTAAAATCCTTAAAGCACTTGAGTTTTATCACTTGGATCCTAATCTAACAGGATTAAATTTAAATATCCAAGAAACACTTACAGGCACAGAGTTTAGCAGACTTTAAGGAAATTGAGAATATATCCTACTAACAGCAATAACAAAAAACAGTTATACCTACTGATACAAACTACTTTGTTTAAAGTACATTTATACACCAATACACTCTGCCCCTTTCAACTGAGCTCTTTTTGAACACAAAACAAATATATTCATAACAAATCAACAATGATAAAAGTGATGATTATGACAATGAGCATTATAACAACTTCAACCACACCCACTTTTATGGTAACAGACATAGAGCAGCATATAGCAAACAGACATAGAGCAAAATCCCTTTGTGTGAACCCCACCTGACACTCCACTCCCAGACATACAGCCAATACAAACTACACCAACACAAAATAACACACAGAACACACAAACTAATAAAGGCAATGCATACACACCCAACATAAAACTAGCCAATTTTTACAGTACGTACACTATACACATAAACACAGGGCAACAAGTCAAAGCACATCAAAAGGTACAAAATCAAGATTTAAAACATTTTTTATAAACACTGAATGCAATACTGGGGATAGTACGGTTTTAGTGTGTAGCGGCTTCTAGTTTCTTGTTTCTGTTTGATTGGCATGTACCCTTAATTCCAGTAGTAAATGTCCTCCAGCCAGAAGCTTCAAGTTGCTTGAGGGAACTTTCTCAGATGCCCCTTCTATTCAATGCAAAGAGTAAAATACACTCCATCAGCCGCTTATCCATTTGGTAGGGCTAGGTGATCGCCTAGGGCCGCAAAGCAGTCAGAATGGTGAAATTGCAAGGGAGATCATGCCTACCTTACTGTAGTTAAGACACCTGGACTGGCAGCGATCTGACACAATTGTTACACAACACCAGTCCTGCATACTCACATTAAACATGGACTAGTGTAACTAACTGTTGTTCATAACACATGTTCTGCTTCAACCAATTATCAATCTAGTAAAATGACAGCAGCCAGCTGTATTTTTTAAGGTTGCAGATGGGAAGGCTGGGTGGGTACATACTGTACAGGAAGTAGTTTTGAGGAGAGAACAGAACACTGTGACTTCTTTTGCTAGCTAACTTTAACCCAGGGAAAATGGTAAAGTAAGGCAATGAGGTGGCTAAAATATGACATTAAAATGTTGGAAAGAAGAAGGGTGCTGTATGCCAAATACAGTAAGAGAAGCATTAACAGAGGATTTTGTCATTAAACCCAAGGGATTTCCTTCTTAAATGTGTTTTATGTGTGTCGAGTCACACACAATTACTCAGAAAGGAGGGTGGAGCAAGTCACCAACAGCACAGAGAGTGAACAGATAGGGGGAGCACAAGCTGAACCACAAAGCCACAGGCAGGAGGGTCAGCATTGAGAATTGGGTGCTTTTTTGCCACATTGCTGCCTCTGGTAGTTACTTGCTAGCACTAAAGCAGCACTTACAAATACATGAAGAGAGTTTGCAGACACCTCAGTTTTCAAACATGCAAGTAAATGGCCAAAAATGAACAGTAAATTGAGGGGTCCATTGGTACAAAGGGCCAGCACAGGTTAGCTAACAGAGGAAACTAATTTCGTTAAGGACAAGGGGAACAGAAACTTCAATGAAATTCACCACCGTGAGATAACATTGGCACTTTAAGAGCATAGCTGTTCTAAATTGAAATTGATAACGACAGTCTATCTTGTGCTCCGCTATGACTGAAGATATCCTGAATGGGTCCACAACCACTTTAACTGAGCACACACTGGCTGAAGCAAACACAGTGGAACTTAATGGACACATTTGGGGTTGCTACCCTAAATATTACCAGTGTGAATAATACTGTGTATACTGAAAGTTAGATGTACCTTGTGGTTAAAGTTTGAATGTATCACACAACTGGGAATACTGGCCTCTTACTGCTTGATCAGATCTGTAATACATTCACTGATGTTCATAGTGTGCAGATTAGCCAATAGACTAAGACAGACGGTTCAACAACTAAACTGAACAGTTCAGATAACCGAAAGGAAACCATAGTATTAAAATGTCAGAAGTAATATATCTTAACAGTTTAGTGCGGCACTGTCAAAATGAACCTCAATCAGCAAAATGGCGGATGTACTTACAAGTACAGGTTTATCAAACAATATAACGGATGACTCAATAGTAGCTAGTTATTTTTTTGCATCCCTTGTTTGTTGTGCAATTAATGTGGACATTTTACAGAATGGTCAAATAAATCCTACAACTAAAAACCTTGCTGCAAATGTCCTTGTACTTTAAAGCAACATGGGCGTGTGTTCCCGGGGCTGGGGCTACGTTTCCTGTATAAGATCAAGATTAAATGTCTTACTATATAACTAAACGGCTTCTATAAAATGGTGTGCTGCATATTGCTTTGTATATACAAAGTTGCTCAATATGCCAACATTTCAGTCATAGACCTTCATAAGAGTATGTTTTCATTTTGCTAAAAAAATATTAAATGAACTTTGATCGTACAATGTAAAGTATACAGAACAGAAAATAAATTAACAACGTACCATTAGCTAGAACTGGGGATCATTAATACTTAAGAGACTTAATTTTAGAGAGCCTCAAAACTGTATTAAAAGCTATTAGCTGCTTTAATCTGCTATAACAAAATAGTACAGATGTTACATATCTAAGTGTGTTGGCCATCTGGGTGTCTTCACAGGCCAGATTACAAATACTTGTATACATCACACTGCTTCCATATGGTGAAATCCATAAGAATTCACAATAACACAGTATTCTGCATTATAACAATTGGACATCCCCAAAAATGTTTATGTGCTCCGCTTACATTTTTTGGTGCTAGCCACTACTGCAACCTGCCAACATGAACTATCCAGTGAACCCACATTCAACCTACAGTGTCAGCCAATAATATAACACAACAAAATTTACAGGCCAAACAATGATTATCCACAATGTCAAAACAAAACAAAAAGACAGCATCCAACATGCGGCACATCAACACTTTTCAGCTAACATACCACATCAATACAGCCATCACAGTCAAGACACATATGGTAAGAAACAATTAAAATAAAAGTCAGCTACAGCCCATATGTTCTTGTTCTGTATTAAAAAAAAAACACTGGACCTGCTGCTACTACAAACTGTAAAATATGGAGTTACCTTAGACTTTAAATATATATACACACTTATGGATCCATTTTGAAATGAATGATCTTATATGAATTAAGTCTCATTATCATTAAGTCTCATTATCACTATAGGTAGCACTTATTATTGCCTCTACAACCAAGAGACTAAAAGGATGACTCTCATTTAGGGTGGGCAAATACAGAGACTAGCCTACTGTAGCTTCCTTGCTTCTCCTTTAGGAGACCTAAGAGAAGAGAGAAAGGAAAGCTGGGCTTGAAAAGAGGAAATGAGCGACAACAAAGAAGAAAATTAGAAAAGAGGAAGGAGATAAGGAGGAAAAACAAATCAAGGCTAAATGGTGGCAGAGATTGTCTCAAGATGGAGGAGACAGTGCAAAAAATTTGGAAAAAGAAGTAATCTGGAAGCCAAGTCTACATCTGAGCACTGGCGCCACGTGACTGACACACAAGACACACAAACTAACGGCCAATCCACTCTGTGGCATTTTCACGACTTCACAGTGCCATCCGTTCTGATCAATCAGTAAACCCATTATGCTTTCATTACTCAATAGCATTCTTGTACACCACCATTTAACAAGACACCAAAAATAATCTCGTGTCTTTTGAAATTAAGTTGAGATCATATCCTCCTCCAATTATCCTTACTGTAGGGCACAGACCTATGACTAGTGGACTAAAAAAAAGCAAGATGGCTGCTCAGCGACATGAATAAATCACATTTCCTCTTGACAATCCCTTCTCTTTGGGCAACTCCTTATTAGATCCTTAAATGTTCACACTGTCAACACGGTTCCCTTTATAACGTGGTACAATAAACAACATATTATTCCTGCTTGTGCATGCAATGCACAGACATGCACACATGTGTGTGCTCAAGATTAAAAGTAAGCCATGTTTTCTTTTTTTTGCTTTAGATATTTTTAATCTCACACCCTGGGGCAACAAGTACATGAAAAGGACCCATTTAGCTTGACTATGGCCCCTGTTTGAGCTCCAGGCTTTTTAAAATAATGTGACCTCATGAAATACAGATAGACCCTGTGCTGAATAACTTTTACTGTTCGTTTATTCATACTTACTCCAAGAAATGAATCCAAGACACAGTTCAAAGAACACTACAAAAATACATTTTTTGATTGTTTTTATTAATTGAATAATTGATTTGAAAAAATGAAGAAAAAATGCATGCATAACTGGGTGCTATGACCGCAAAGAAGCAGTATAATAGTTGTCCTGAGATTGATCCTTAACACAATGATCCCAAAAAACTCTCCTGCCATTCTTTTTTCTTCTTGACACCTGGCTAGTGTGAAAACCCTTTCTCCATGACACTACATATATTAAAGTGATCACTGATTCTCCCCTATCAAAGCTCTGTCTTTGTCCATTTCTGACAGTGAATTCCCCCGTAGAAATCACATAGTGACCCCACATTTCACAACCCTGAGCTATGACAGAAATAGCACATATTATTTTGCATTCATACTTCAATTCACAGTTTTTACCCTGCAGATGTCTATTATGTGAGCATCCTTAGTGACACACAAAAAGGGGAGTAACAAATACATTGATGTAATATATATGTGGCTGTTTTAGAAATGGTAGTCTAAGAAAAAACAAGAAGTGTGATTAATAAGGCACTGCAATTTATTTGTATATCTGATTTCATGGTGGGCCAATTCCGTGTCCCAATATTTTCTTCCCATCAGGTCATACAAAGTCTTTATCTACGGCTTAGCACCTGATTAGCACATACTGCATCTCACATTGCATTCACAGGCCCTAGGTTTTGCTTATTCCTCTGCAATGGATTTTAATAAAACATATTTTGAACATCTAGAAATTGGAGAAGCATTAATTTGAAAACTATTTTGTATGTTGCTGAAAACCAGCTTAACTTTGAAGAACAATATAGTGTATAGCTTTTTTTTAGGTATAATGAACGATCATGAATAGCCATTTGGGTCATCAATCCATTTGAATGCTATTTTTATTGTATTTCCAGCTGTTTCCTAATGTGGTGACATGAGGTGCTTCAGATAGCTTCACCCTAAGTTTATTGTTAGAGGTGATTAATATCACACCCTATCAGCAAACACTATTTTGAGGGAGTAAGTAACTTGTGAACGGAGGTAACGTGTTAAATGATATAGGCCTAATTCATTGTCTGGCATAGGACCAGCCTTTGTCCAGGTTTTAAGTACTACTTATACAAATTCAGCAACTGAGCAATGTAGGAGATCACCCTGCATATCATCTCGGTTGATAAAAATATCCATTCACTTATCTGGCTACGTATAATACTTGGATACACGACCAGAGCGAAAGAAGGAAACATGGCTCGTTTAGAGAAATAATCAGCTATTTACACCAGATGCACTCGTGTCTGCTCTGTGACGGAAACGTTAACTGCTGCTCGGTTTCCCTTTTAAAGCGCGTGCCCCGCAGATTGGCACGCGCGAACGCGTCCAGAGCGCCGCGCCGCCACGCGACAGCCGGGGCCCCGCCCCCTCAGCCTTCCTCCTTAGTATGAGTACGCGAATCCCGCCACGCGCACACGAAATTCATTCACCCGATGGTCTCGCGCAAATATCGTGAACGCGCCTTACTACACAGCAACAGAGGGGGAGAGGGAGTACATCCTTCTCAGGAGGAGAGACATGCGAACCTCGAGAAGGGAAAAACGGGCAATATTCTGCAGTATACACAACTGTCCTTTATGTAGTTTGCAGCTGCAGACATCTGCGAACGAGGGAAACGAATTTTTAAATTGTGACCGAAGAAGAGTTTGAAGAAAATGCATTACTCATTTATGTCAATCTCAATAAACGACTGAGTTCGAAAAATATGTTCAGAATCCTCCAGTTATAAGTGTCACCTCAACATACCTCGCATTAACTGTCGTCTCATGCTTACTGACCAACATGACAGAACACTTCATATGGCGTAAAATGTTCACGTTTTGGTATTATATTATACAAATAGCAGTTTGGCATAACGTACAATGTTAAAATAATTTCTCTTATTCGCATCGATAGTTTAATGACAGATCATCCGATATGGTAGCTAATGATGTCCTGGAACATTAAACCGGTTTTCGTCGACAAAACTGGTCATTTACCAATCCACTATCCCCGTGATACACCGAGTGCACCCTTTCTCGTACGTCCTTTAATAATTATACAGCTAGCTATTCATACCATATCACTACAGAACATAAATCACTCCCCTTTTCAAATTATAGTTAGCTAGCAGGCTAGCTACAATGATCATAACGTTTAGGCTATGCGTAGTTTCGCCTTCAATTAAATCATATTCACGGGTTTCAGACCAATGTCAAAATATCCAGGGGAAAAGACATCTATTGTACAACTACAATTTACCACTAATACAAATTAAGCATTCAAACACAGAAAAAACAAGCGGTAGCTAGTCATTCTCCAGTTACGAATAAGCACAGTGGAGTGACTATAGAGAGGACAACCACCCGTTTAATTCCAAGAAAGCCTTATTCACCACACATCAACGCATTTTTGTCCTAAACTACACCGAAAAGGAGTCTGGCAGTGTTAGAATCATGGGGAATCGGGGGTTGTTAAAGGCGACCTATTCTTGAGGAATCACGAACCTTTTCAAAACGGGAAAAACCCACAATCTAGCTAACGTTTTGGTTAAAAAATGCGATAATTAATAATACTTACAATATTTGCATTAAAATTATCTGGAGGGCGGTAGCCGTTTCGTTTTCTGAAGCACATCCGTTTCTTTTATGTTGTTTTATGTATATAAATACAGTATCTTTTTTGCTCCAATGTTCCAGCTTCAGAATCGACACCCTTACAGAGGCAGGCAAAGGTTGAACTGCGCATGCGCTCACTTAGACAGTTCTACTCAGGCGGTTCACAGAGGACTTCCTCGGTAATTGTCATTTCTATTGGAACTCCTTTCCATGCGCGCAACAACTTAAAACTGGGGAGCCATAACTTATAAGCCAATTTGCACTTTATTGATAAGCTGAATCAATGTGTGTTATACTGTGTATCTGTTTGTGCATATATATCATTTGAACATTTGTATTAATATTAGAATTGTGAAGAGATGTCTGGAGGGTGGATTCGTCAAACTGTGCAATATCAATCTGACATTGATATGGTGATGTTATTGCCTCAGTGCATTCACAGGGCATTTTAGTCATATCTTTGCCATTAAAGACTCTAGAATAAAACATTCACGTATGTACTAAATAAAAATCCCCCCCAACCCCACTGAATGCTTACCGCTCCTTTATTTGTCTTTGTGTATTTATCTTTGAAGGACATCTTTCATTGATGCTTGTTCAGTACTGTTTAGCCCTAAATCCAACATCCTCTGTTTAAGATTCATGCAGACGAAGACAGCGTACTTACTAAACCAATTGAATGCCGTACTTACAAAACTTCAGTTGTGTAAATAGCGTGTTCCTAAATCATATATTACCATAACTGATTTCGATTTAATTAACATTTGCACGATTATAATCTAAAGCCTTCAATAATGCCATGAAATGATTGTTTATTCATAGTGAACATTTCTCATCACGAATCTAGTTTCTCACCATGTCTAGATTGCATCACTCTTCCTATTTATGATTACCGCGCAAGGCATTTGATTTCCCTTACTTTTGCATCTTTTATAATGCATGCATTTTGCGCGTGTTTCATGTGGTAGTTACATGTGCAATTCACGGCGGAAGAACTTGATGTTCTACAAATGGCCAGCAGGGATCGCCCAATACTAACATTAGCGCAGCAACGACGAAATGGTAGGTGTATGTTTACAAAGATGTCAGGTAGTAGTTTGATTTTTGTTGCAATACTTTAGCTCTCCAGCGAGTTATTGATTTTGCGCTCATGCGAAGATATGTTCCAAAATACCCTACTCAAACACCTCACAAAATTTGCTTCGGTATAGTCATGGAGGTTTCTTCGTCTAAGTAAAATGCCTAATCAAGCTTCGTGTGATTGGAATTCAATTTAATGCTACATTGTCCTTTTAGACTCAGATATTCATTTCCTTTGTTTTCCTTAGTTTTTTAATTAAGCTTGTATTTTAAGTATGGTTAAAATATATGATGCGTGCTATCAGTACAGCTCGCTTTCATAAACACCATTCTAAAACAAACCGTCTAAAAAGTATACATCTCTCTACGGTATTCTAATCAGGCAGTGTAGCACCCAACCGCTTGGTGTCAGTAATGCCCTCTGTTTGGTTGTTTCCGGCCGGGAAAAAAATCTAAATGCCCTGCTCAATTTCTAATTGTGCTGTTTTTGGATACACATAGACTGCGTCGCCGACAGGAAAATTCATTTAGAACGTTGTCTCAATTTAACAATACAGTTGTTTCATTTTCGCTTTAGAACATAAATCTGTACAGGGCTTTGCTTGTCACATTCCTGCCTAGTTTTAGTAGGTTAAGAGTTGTATATTGCCTGTCACTTTGCATCAGTTGAAGAGCCCTGATAGTCTACAATAGAAGTTTGTAATATCATGTTCACTGCTTGCTTTCTAATGCTGTGCTGTATAAAATAGTAAGAAAAAATGTTTATACCTTTCACTGCATACTGTTAGACATACAGATATAGTACTTTGAACCACATTTTCTACACCTTCAGATGTTCTCTTAACACAGGTTATTTCTTCTATGGCTGTATTTAATCTCCCTTTTCTCTGAAAATAGTTTAAGTGTGTTCACCATTACGGTAAAGTGGGAGCTTATTTTGCTCCAAGGCCCTAATACATCTATGTGCAATAAAGCATGAGATGAGGCTGGCACAGGAGAGATGCGACAGATGACCCTCCCTAAGGAGGAGGAGCTCATGGAACCTCTCCCAATTTAATGCTCGCTATTCTCCATAACATCAAACTAATGTTAACAGGCCATGTTAGCTGGGTCCCATCTCTGTTTGCCTATTAGTTTGGGAGTAAGCATTTGACAGTCTTTGTTGAGGCAGGCTGACTGATCACCAGCATTAGGCCACAAGACAGGCAGGGTACCAGATCTGCTCATCGTTTATTCAAGGAGCTTTTTCCTGTATTGACTCACAAGCAATAAAACAGACAAAGAGAGACATTCCTTTCTAGGTCTTGCTGGAAAATGTGTCTTTTGAATGTAAATGTATGTAAGGGTTATGGATATATATTTGAGGTGTAATGATACATCTAGCATTAATACATAATACATTAACAGCTGTATCAATGTTGCATGTGAGAATCAATAAAGAATACTTATTCCTTTTTGTATTTAGTTTTATTCATATTAATACCACAATTTGGGTGAAATTTGTGACAACCCTAGTTGTCTTCGAACTCTTATTTCAATGATAAATAATGAGCCAATGCTTAGATTCTTGACATTTCTTTAAAAGCACAGAACAATTTTTAATGTTGTTTTGAGCCATATTATATTGAAATGTATTGTCTCAAATTGTATCACATTGTATCAAAGTGAATTCTTTTTCTAACTTTTACAGGTCTGGAAAAGGTGCTACTCCTGTGAATAATGGGCTGTTAACACTGTATTTGCTAACCTTCCTGTTCAGTTTCATGAACTCCAAAAACCTTCTTGAAAAAGAAAAAAAGTCACTGTTATGAAGGCATCAATGGGCTGAATTATATATTCATATATAATTATATATTTTTTTTGCTTAAGATTTTTTCTAATAAAAATGGGTGGCTGCTTCCTTCCTCAGTTACTGTTGCCTAGTTAGCCAGCACCTCTGTGTGTGCATTCACCTTCCTCTTCCTCACTTGATTTTCACTTTCAGCTAAAAGGGAAAAAAGAATAGGTCATGCATTTTGCCATTTAATTCCAAGCCATTTCAAAAGCGACACAGCAGCATATTATAAAAAAAGCCTGATATGACCATCCAATTTCTGCTTGATATAAAATTTGATAGCAACCTAAAGCAAATACAATACAACAGGACATGTTCTGGTCCTGAATTCTGATTGAATCTGTCATACTGTCTAGGACAAAGGGGGCCCTTCACTGTTTATGCAGGGCATTCTGTTGTTCTATAGTGCCGTATCTAAGCTTTCAGCAGCAGTTTACACCCTAAAAGCACTTTGATCAATCTCACCCTCGGTTTATTGTCAGTCCCCTTTCATCCTCCAGGATTTCTTCAATTCTGCTCCTCTGCAAAAGAGAAACGAGCAACCAAAGAAAGGTTTTAAAAAGAAGATACCACACAGCAGAGCCCTCTCAAGCACCAAAAAAACTTGAATAAAAACTAGACTTGGAATTTAGTGTAGAATTGGAATTGAATCAGAACAGAAAAGAACAGTGAATCCATGATCAGTATGTTTAAAAAATTTCATGCAGAAACTAACCAAAAATGTAATCTTATAATGTCAGTTATTAGTACCAAAAAAAAAGTCAATTTTACATGTCAAATGTAAAATTTTACACAGTCAAATAACATGACCACAGGTGGGTGCTTAGGCATGGGTGCTGTTCGGGTAGTGTAAATCCTGTTGGCCATTATTAAAATACATGTGTGAAGGTAATGAAAGAGACCTGCAGCTTATAAATTTGTCAACAACAAAGATTTTCAGTCAGACACCACCAATGAATGAACAACCTGTTACATATTTTAAACAAGAAAACAGAAAAACAAAACTTAAGAAGCACGAGGTGAGGGACTTATTAACATATTATCACTATCGTATGTTTTCAGGTTTGAGAGAACATTGAATAAAACCCTTTGGGCAAAAACACCACCTCTGTCCCTGCACGACAGGATCACATGACAGAGGAACTCGTAATGACTTTTTTCCCCCTTAAATGAATTTGTCCTCTGATATTGTCAGTTCTTTTCTGTGGGTACACATTGTAGTATGAGCCATCAGGCCATGACAGGCTTGCTGAGACTGACAGAGGACTAATCTCACATTCAGATAATGACAGCACACAGCAGGGCCTGTCCTCAACTGGGCTCTCCATTAACTGGAGCCAGAGGCTTTCATGTTACCCCCCAACACTCCTCACCCGGCCTCTGCATATGTTGCTGCCAGGAAAACACTAGTAATGCAAAAAAAAAAAAGCCTTTTAATCATATGTTTGACGGTGTAATCTGATCAGGCAACCAGTGTGTCCCAGATCATAGAAAATGTATACGCATGCTTTCACCTGGAGACAAGTGTGGTTAAGTTTTTCTGTCTCTATTCAATTACATTTAATGCTCTGTTGAAAAAGAACAGAGATGCAAATGCTCAGCTGCAAGTCTGAGATAACGCAACACTCTTCTACCTGTCAGCATTTCTGGTGAGCCCTAGGCTGCACCCTTTGGTGGATATTTATGAGATAACATCAGTGTTGTGACGCTCAATAAAAGATGACAGTCAACACTGGCAATGCCTCAGGTAACCAGGATGAAACCTGTCTTTTCAAAATTATAACAAGTAAATTATATGAAGCGAAGACACAGAAAAAATACTGTAATCTTGAGAAACACACATTCCTGAAACAAAAGCATCAATCCAATGCATAGCTCATTCTCCTTCTCTCTAGTTCTTTGACAGGGCTGTCACAGGGTCTGGACCTCTATACAAGTGGTAATCTCTGGCTAGGAAGCTCAATATTACAGGCATGATTGCTACAATAAGTATGTTTACCTACAGAATAGTGAATGTGATTGTGGTGTAGGCGGGTCACTCTGTGTGAAATGGGAACAACTTTGCCTCAAACCTCTCAGGGCATCTTTAAAGATACATAATTTTTTATCCTTACAGGACGCAGTCACAGTATTGACTGAGTGCTCTTGATTCTTTGTATCGCCCAATACATTTTTGGTACTTGAGATTTGTAAAGAATTTATGTGTACTAATTTTGCAAAATTCAGAATGTATCAAGGCACCCACCAACAGCTTTACAATAGCACCAACATTGTGCATTTATCTTATTCAGGTACAATATCTTAAACGAGGCCTTGATACACCCAAAATGACCATTTCAGTTAAATGTTATTATTAATATTATGGATAAAATGTGCCAATCTTCAAATGAAAAGTACATGTTCAAAGAACGTCTGAGGAAGTCATACCAAAACATACATGATTCCTTGTACACATGATCCTGTGTACAGATTTAACACAGTTATCATGTTAATGGTTTTATGCCTTGGGGAGAGTTTCACAAAAATGACTGATCAAGGTTTCACCTTCTGATCAAATAATCTGCACTAAACGTGGAAAAGGTGAGTAGAATGATGAACAGAAAACGCGTTGCAGGGCCAGGGCCTCACCTCCAGTTTGTCAAAGCTATCCGAGATGCTGAATTTGCTCACTTTTGCAGGCAACAGTATCTCCAATCGAACAGCCTTCTGTGCAGTGGGCTGGCACGCAATCATCAAGTTAATTTCCTGGGCCTACGAATATGCAAAAAGAACAACTTTACTGTTGTATTCTAAATACTTTACACTGACAGTTTAAAAAGAAATAGGAGAAAGATTTAAAAAAATAAAATCAATAGGAATGTTGAAAACATGGCATTGGGAGAAAGGGAGGAGAGCAATGAATGCAATAACAAGAACATGAGTGCAGCGCACAATCAAAGCAAAGCTACAAGGAACAAAAGCTATAATAAGATGACCAACCAACCCTTGCTTTCTGATACCGCAGTCTCATGAGGCGAATTCGATTCCGAGCCTCGGCAGCCTTCAGCTGGCCTATCAGCGTGTCCTGGCGTTTCTTCTCCACGTCCTCTTTTTCCCAGTTTTCTTTCTGCGTCCTCGCTTCTGCCTTTCGTGCGCACAGCCGCTGATTTGTCGCAGTTATCATCTTCTGCACTTCTTTGGGCGGCTCCTGATAGGCCTGGTGCCGTGCCCTCTGTTGCGGACACATCCTTTTGAGCTCCGCGCCGGTTACGCTCCTCTTGTTCCTGCACAAGTTTCTCTCCTTCTCTGAAACCGTGCCGGCCATTTTCGTTTCACTGCTTTGCGTAGGCTCTGTCGGCTTGGTTTACTAATGAGAAGTGCACAAGAATGTTGATAAACATGTATTTTCTACAACGGTAGCATGTTAGTTTGCTAGACTAGGCTGCGTTAAAGTGGTGTGAATTGTGAATGGCTGCTAGTGTGCAAGCGGTCTCAGTTACTGAAAACAGTACTTGCCAGCTTGCTGAGATATTTTGCTTGTTGAGGTTCTCTAGGTGGACAGAATGCAATATCTAGCTGGCGAGCCATAAACAAATCTTGCTAACTTTGTGAAGTATCTATATTAAGGATTTTGAGCAAGCTAGGTAGTTTCCATTAAGTGCAAACCTTACCTCGCCAACCAGAAATATATTCTACGTTTTTCAGTAAGTGTAGAAAATCTGCGAACGAGGAAAGAAAACGCACTACGCACCACTTACTGTTTACTAGTGTCGCCATGGCAGCAGTTGCTGAAGTTTGTTAATCTCAGAAGCGGCGCTACTTCACTCGCCTGCCTTCCGAGCAGCTAGCAACACTAACAGTGAAATAAAAAATGTTATCATCATCATTTTATGAGCAATAAAACTTTTGAAAGTCACTGCATGTTAGACCCGAGTTACCTGGATTGTGAAACCTTTACAACAATTTAAAAAAGGGTTAAACAAAAGTATCCTTTGTTAGGCTAAACTGCATGAGAAATTAACAATTATATAAAACAGGTCAATCTAAACAGTTAAATACATGTTCAAACAAATTAATACGTAACCACAAACTGAAACAAATGAATCGAACGTCTACTTAAAAATCTATTTTAATAACACCGTGTCACGTGTGATGTACGTCACCAATCTGTTCATCAAATCTTTTGTAGGATTATGAAAGCAAGCAAACAATTCTTTTGATTTATTTATTTTCGCTCGGCTACCTTGAGATAAAGTATCTGTAGGCTACTAGCGACGACTTGTATGGCATAAATCTAGTTGACAGTCAACTACTGGCTTCAGCAATATTGCAGCTGCCGAGTTTTCTCCTAATCCAATATGAATATTGTAGAAAATGCATTCTGTTTCACGAATTGCATTTCAATTTTTTAAATGTCGAAAATCATTAAGTCTTAAGGCCAACATGTTAACAAGGACATTACGCTAATATCAGGTACAAACCTAACTATCTACCAGCCAAAAATGAGAATTCTGACCTTTTCAGATCATGAAGTTACAAGAGGACAAAAAGTTACAACAAAGTTGCACAACATAAGGTATGTCTATTTTGAGAAAAGGTTAGGCTAAGGTTTGATACTATCAAATTTGATCGTATCAAATATGCCCGCAAATGATCGCATGTTGATCACAAAGGACCGTGCCTTAATTGCAGCAACAGTATGTAGTCTCCACGCAGCTAGACTGCGTAGCATCAATACTCGTAACATTGAACTCACATTTCAGAAGGGCCAGGTCATAATGGTATTATGAGAAAAGGTTTCAACGCCACAGTATACATTAATATGGACATAAAATGAGTAAATAAAGATCTACATATATATCTACGTATATTTTACTGAACCCTTATCGATATTTTATGGATTTCTCTGATTATTTATTTCGGAATTTAACTGAACCTAATAAAGGTGAGGAAAGTTGTAGATCTTGGTTACATGGGTAAAAAGGGTTTGATTGCCATAAAACAAAGCAAAGGTCTAGGGCGATTCTGAATTAGAATTGCATAATCACTGGTTAAACTGAAGAAAGGTCAGACCCAATTTTTAAGCATTCATGTTAATACAGTTAATTTATTTCTTTTTAACATTAATTTTGCAACCCCCATTATCGCTGCATTTCAGTTTTCTGAAGTAGACGATTTTAAATTGAGCTGTGCATTTATATATATATATATATATATATATATATATATATATATATATATATATATATATATATAAAGACAAAGAATGAGCAAACAAATGCTGTTGTTGTGTGATATGATTGTGTAGCCCTGATGTTACAGCTTCATTGAGCAATATGCTAGTATAACTGAAAACAAATTTTGAATAGACTGAAGCAAATAAATCACTGAACGTGTGAGTCAACTGCAAACTTTGCAAAGCTTGTGTATAGGCTGACAGCCTTTAACATATATTGGGGCAAACAATGACCAGCATCCACAATGTTATGAAAACTATGTAATTTGCTATTTTAAAGGGATAAATAAAGTCCATAATGAGAGGTTATGGTTTTTTATTGTAAGGGTTTCTTATAAATTAATTATTCATGTGATAGTATTTAAAGAACCACTTTATGCCCACAGGTCACAAGAATTGCTGAAACATTTCCTTATTTTTGTGTCTTCAACTGTTTTTTTGTGGAATGTTTCCATTCTTTTTCTAGTTTTCATCTTTGCTATTTATAGTATGGTATTGTTTGATGAATAATAACTAGAGAAACGTCATATAACTATCATACCTATCATTAAAAGTATCATTTATGCTATAAAGAACTATTACTTGAGTTATTTATTTATTTACTCCTGTGAACAACATGTATAGCTGGATCAGGTCAGGTCTTGGCATTTTAAAACATTAAACCTGTCAACCACATAATGGTGCACACAACAAATGTGCACATTGACCTTAAAAAGCTATGTACAGTTGCAGCTAGATTCCTGTGTGTCAGTAATACTAATATCAGCAGTTATTCCATTTCCATATTGAGCAACAAATGAAGAACAATGAATAAAAACCTTCCTTGGTGTTCACTAGGTGAAAAAATGTGAGATATAGCCAAAAACTATTTTTTTAAAGCAAAGTCAATTCATTCATTCAAATATGTGGGATTATAAGGGAACTCTAAGCAAAAATAGGAGCATTAGTGAGCTCAATCAGGCATTGATTGAATGGGGAAAAAAATATTTGTTTTAAACTCAGGTTCTGGTTCTGGACATACCTCCATGCATTCTATTTTCTTTTCCTTCCAGAGGCCACAGCTGCAATATGTCAGTCATTTAACCTGTGAAAGCTGTCTGCCAAAATGTGGAGAAATGTCCCCTGAGAACAAGAGGAAAATGAGAACTTTTAGGAGCTTCCAGATTTTTCTGAACCGCAAACCAGATGACTTCACTAGACCAACACACTAATGCAGGTTTTTGAACAGGTTTTGAAAGCAAATGCTTTGTGAAATGCTGTGCCTCTCCCAAGCTCTTAGTACATGCTGTCTCTTGTGTATTAAGGGGTGTGGATCTAGACAATTGCTGGGGCATCAAATTTCATTGCTAAAATTGAACTGTTTTTTGTCTTTATTACTCCTGACTGACCAGTCAGTTGGGAACATAATATTTCAATCAGTAGTCTAATAGTTCACATGTCTGGGTGATATGACACTACAATTGGAGGTGGTGTCCAAGCATAGTAATATAACTTTGGAGACAATGACTATCATTATGAGAAAAAAATGTTGTATCTGTTTTTTTATTGCAAATTTATGGAATTTAAGCTGTGATTATTGTAGATGTTGCCTTTACTGATTTCAGAATACATGACATTGTCAAATATTGCCCAAATGCATGTGAAAGGGTACTACTTTAACTGTTGACTGGCTGATAAAGGAAAGGGGAATATTACTGAGCCTGGCTTTCCACACTGAAACTGAGACAAGGGCTTAGACTGGGGCTACATGGAGACGCTTATGTCCAGGCCACCAACACATTGACATCGGGCTCATATAAATGTTTAATTCTTTTAATATGTGTGATTTCTGTATGATCATGCATATTTTCATCATTAATATGGTGTTGAAATAAAAAAATGTGTGGTCAATTAACCTGATTGCAACATCCACATCAAATGGACATTTAAGTTTACTTGTGCGTGTGAAAAAAGTTCATGATGAAGGCACACTGAAGTCCTTAAAAAAAAAACTTGTATCTTAACCACTTGCCGATGTAATTTGTCACTTAACGAAAAGCTGTTGGCAAAAGAGAGCCCGGAAATCGCTTCGTGAATCTTGCCCATTGTGGAGGGAGACGGAAATGCTGATAAACCGAGTCCCACTCAGCATGCCAGCTGCCTCTCGAAGATAAGAAAGAGAGGAGACAATGTCAATGTTCACCTCGAGATTGTCTCAGTGCTGCAGCGAGACAAACTGAAAGAGCTGAAGTTATGCATAGGGTGGTCGTGGGTGTTTCTGACTCACTGGTATTTGAGGGGGAAATATGCTTGCATGGTATAATTTTATTTACCCTGTTTTGTTTTCAGTATAATTGCTTTTGGTTTCAGTTGAATTGCATCATTTATTTATTTAGCATCACAGAAATTAACTTCAGCCTCTTGTTTATTATTCTACACTCAACACCTCTGATACTTAATGAACATGTGCTTCTTGCTATATCTTTGAAAAGGTGAGCAAAACAAGTGCTTTTGAATGTATTTTGGTGGGATCATTAGAAAAGACATTTTGAACAGGCACTGTTTAAAGCAAATTACCAGTAGAGAAAATTGTGTTAAATGCGCTAAATGTACTGTCAATCCAGGCTTGACATGATGAAGGAAAACCACACTAAATCGCCTTCAGGACAAAACACAACACATAAGCATGGGCTGGGATGACAGACAGACACATGGGCCTTAGCAAGAGTGAATGAAGCTATGTTGGCCCCAGGTGAGCACACAATGCTGCAGTGTTTCACTTTTTTAATTGAACCTGATTCATTTTCATCAAATAATTAGTCTATTAATCATCTGGTGTATATGCTCAGATTAATCAATTAATAGCTACATGTTGTATATGTTGGGCACTGCATGAAATTGTGCTGCTAACAGTGTCAGACATGTAGCATAGGCCAGTAAAGACATAGACACAGATATAGACATAGATGTTAAATAGATGCTACCAAACACACACATTCCTGCCTGCCTCGTCCATGCAGGCAGTCACTCTAAGTGAAAAGTGAGTTCTTCCTGGATAAATAAACATTGACAAGATAAGAATCAAAAAACATACTCAGAGAATGTCTGTTGTTCTTGGTGCCTCATGTTGGTTACACACTGGTTTCTGTTTAGGCCCTATAAGTAACTCCAGGATTAATAAATATTGCCTGGGTCATCAGACTGGGAAGTGTGTTGGGGATTTAATAAACAACAAGTTCAAATGTGAACCTGAGAATGCTGATCAAATGATTATTTTAACATTGTTGTTAGTAGCTACTGCACATAGTTTGTTAGCGTTTAGCTGTAAGGGAATTCATGTTGATAAGTATTCAGGGTTCCATGCAATATGTGGTTCAGATTTATAAACAAATAAAGAGCTTTCAGTCCAAAAGCGGGGAATATCTGAGTGTGACAAGTGTGTACTTAATACAAATATTTCTCCCTGGCAACAAAATGTATGCGACTTTTAATACTTGTGCTACTTGCACTTTTGCAGTAACAACATAACTAAGTTACATGGTGTAATATCATGAACGTTAAACCATGCTGTTACTGTATGTATTTTGTATAGGCTGGTTGGCAAGGATTTAAATTTAGCTTGTATGAATTATAAATGTATGAAGCCAAATTAATCAGTCACATGAAATCCAACAAACATGTTTTATGTGGTCATCTCTACAGCAAGTTGCTTTCTGTGCATCAAAAAACCTGTACAAAGGTGACAAAATCAAAAAACTCATTGAAATGTCAAACCTCCATATTGTGGTACAAGGTAACAGAGGAACATGCACCATCAAAGTCACTTTGACATATCAATTCCCATAATTAGAATGACTAATGGATTAGGAATAGCAGTTCCAGTCCTAATAGACCTCAGTGGCCAAGTCGTCTAAACTCTGGTTACGGTTGTTGCAATTGGCCCAGTGTTTTCACTAGCACCCTTAACATGCATGAATTTACTCTTCATAGGGGGATGGTAGTGTCTGCCTGTCTCCTGCCTTTTCATCTGCAAAGTATGACAAATTGTTGAAGAGATCAGACACATTTAATACACTTCACACAGGTCAAAAGCATATCGGCATGAAAGGACAATGAGTTGAGAATCTGTCTGCATAAGAATTGTATGAATAACATTAATGACTGCAGGTATTACCAGAGGTTTGCGTTATGATTTCAGTGATTTTTTTTTTTCAGCACTGCGACATCGCCAGAGCTTTGAGCATACCTTGAATACAAACGTGTTAGGCTAAACCAACTGCATTATATCCTGAAAAGAACATTTTTGTTTTGAATGTTGAATGTTTCATGGTGTTACAAAATTCACTGGCCATGCACAGTTACTGTATAATAATAACAACAGCAATAATAATGATAATAATAATAATGTATGGCATTTTACAAGTCAGGTTGTTATGATGCAAAATAATATGTTCTTGCTTATAATAGCATCTCCTTGCTATGATTCTTAATTTATTTTGTGATCTCAGCTGTGTGCCACTGTTGGAAAATTGTGGAAGCTTGGTGTGCTTGCTTTTTCTGAATCATTAGAGATGCGCAATCAGCAGGGCTTGCCGTAAACCAAAATGAGTTCTGTATTATTTCCCCAGGCTGTTTGTGAAGGATAATACTATGGAAGAAATGATTTAATTGAAGGTTCCGTCTCTCTAAGTGGCATGCACTCTGACTGCTCGTGACTCAGTTTGCCAAAGAAGCTCGATCAATTCCGGAAACAGTTTTCCATCAATGCACAATTACCCTCCATGCAGTTTGCAAAAAACTTTCACCACAGGGGCGACCTCCCCATGACTTTGAAAGAATGCAAATGTATCGACATGATGCAAGTTAATTTGGGGGGGAAAGAGAGTAAGGGTTTGTTTATTCATTCTAAGAATCAGTGTATTGCCTTGGGATTCCTGTGCTGCAGAACATAAAAAGGGGGAATTTTGACTTGCAGTGGTTGAAAATGAGAGGGTGTCTGATATACTGGAGATGATAAATGGTTTTTCATTCTTCAAATGCCTCTTAATCCATTAGTAGTAAGAAATATATATTATTTATTGTTCTAAATATATAATATTTAGAAATATAAACTGTACAGTTGCTATTAGCACTAGCTGTGGTGAAATGGATATGAGGAACAGCTTAGAAGTGACACCTCTTTTTGTGAATAATGCAAATGTGGGCAGATTTAGGGCATGTGTTTAATTGTTGAGTTAAGTGGATAGAGAATACTTTCCAGTTCTTGTAAAATTTTTCAAAGAGGAGAACACATGACTTGAAGGACATGCCCCCCCCCCCCCCCCCCCGCCCCCACTCCCCTGCCCAAGGAGAGTGTCTTTTATTTGCATACCTTGCTGAGTGTCCATATTTGTTCTGTGTTTACAGCTTTCTCTTTGTTAAGACCTGAATTTACTTTTAGTAAATCGTACATCACTGTCATGCAAAGGACACCTCTGCTCCAGCTGAAGCCCCAAGATGAAGTTTAGAAGGAGGGGTACAGTTACTAGCGAAGGATTGATGAATCTCATTCCCAAGCCGTAGCTGACACTTACTGAAAATCCCAAATGTACCATTTTGTTTGCACTTGATGCCTCAGCCTGTGCTTCATTGGATAGTAATTCACTGTCCATAAACCCAACAAATCCATCTGAGCCACAGTCTAAGGGAGCACTTCTCACTCATTAGTGATAAATCCCACAGTGAATCTGTGGTGTTAGTGCTAATGTTATGTCATGTATATGGGTGGCTTGGAGTTAAGGTGACCCTGACACAACATGCCTGTGCTGTACCTCAGAGAGTACCATTTGGTTCCCATGAAGTGACAGGCAAGTTACTTACCATAAATCCTCATTTGGCAATGCAGATTGAGTCACCAGACGTGACTGGAGCCTCATTGAGGTGGCAGCACTGTTGACATTATCCTGCTGGCACACCTGACTTAATTCTTCTCTTATGACCTCACCATCAAACAATAACAACAGAAGAATGAACACAAACACTACTGTAAATTACCACTGTTCTGTTAAAGACAGAGACAATTTTGAATGTTGAGCCCTTGACACATCATTACATATATCAAATTGTTAGACAGGATGCAATTTCTGTAGAGCTTGCAACTGTACAGCTGGAAGGTCCTTGGCGCATACAATAGTAGCTTTGATATTTGAAGAAAATTAAGTCTGCAAGGAGGCTGCTTTATGCAGCTTTGTGGTGTCAGGCAAGCTGAAGATCATTCTGTCCTAGAGATGGAGAGACATATTTTCCTGTGCCTGGCATTAGTGCAGCCTCCGCATAAAGTTCTTTCCATGTTGATCTCAAAATGCTGATTCTGCACAATTGTTTGCATGCTATATACTTTTGTTCATGATGAGAATGTGAAGAACTCAATACTGGTGCTTTCAAAGCTTTTAAAGATTTTTAAGAATTAAGATAACTCAGTTTTTTTTCAGACACAGAAGTTTCTCCGTAGCCATTTTGGCTCTGTTGTATGTGTGTAAGACTAAGGCATAATGACACATGAATTCAAAAACCTGATATTATATGAAAGCTGAATACTTGTGGTGCTGGTCAAGGCGGTGATTTGCACAGAACATCCCTCATAGCCCTTTTCTGAATCAATAACTGCCTTATCAAAAGCATCTTCTTGTGCAGAATTTACAAGGGCAGGTGCTGATTATGCTCATCACTAGGGGAGCTCTAGTCAGATTTATTCTGCCGGTGGAATTGGAATTTATTAATTCACTTGGAATTTATTAATTCACTTCCCAACATATAGCCTAATGGCAAATCCACTGTTTTGTATTTATAGTGCCTAGTCATTCATCCAATATTACATTTACATGTGGAGTTGTACATGTGTAAAACATTTTGGCAAACAAGATATATGTATCTTTGTACTCGTACACCAGTATTTCCATTACATTAGATAACCCTCATTTGTCCCAGAGTAGGGCCTCCAACATCTGGACAAAAATAATGAATGCAGCGGCCCTTGCTAAAATGAGCATGCTGAGCACTCCTGCTCCTCTAAGACACAGGTGGCAACGATAGCTGGGGCCTCCATGCTTCTAAGATAATCAGCAAGAGTGACACCAAGGCCTTCAGCATAGGCACAGACAGCATCCACAAATGGGGAATGACAGCTAAACACAGAAACAAAAGACACCCACAAATGCAGGACAGGAAGGGACAGGGAGTACTGTCAAGTTCCTAGAACAGCTACAGACAAAAATCCTGCACAGAAAAGAAGCTGACGGCCAGCACCATCAGACAGCTGGTCTCAGATGCAACAGGGGAAACATACATAAGCCAAAATACTGTGCCAAATAGGATCTACTAGGGACTAACTTGCAAAGAAATACTGCAAGGGAGACTGTTGGCAATGGTGGCACTTCAGCATGCCTCAGACACATTGACAGACAGGATCTGAGAGCATCATTTTGTACAGAGATGTACATGGGAACTGCTGAAAATATTCAATCCCTATACAAAGCACCCCACCTGTTGTGTTCACAAACCGAAAAAGAGGCGCACATGCAGATGCAGTGCGTGATATTTTCCATCTATTCATTCTATTGGGAGGGCAATTGAGTGAATTTTATAGTGACAGATGGTAAGTCAGTGATCTAACATGTTTGGGAAAAGTGTGGCAGATGCACCCAGAGTTGTGTGGAACAGAGGTTAGAACAGAAAGGTAAAGTCTTATTTACTCCTTCATTCCTTCCAGTTCCAAGCTTTCCCTGAGAGACATAGATCACCTTTGATAACATTACTACGCTGGTAGCCTATTCCTTTGCCTACTCCTTTCATCATACACCCTATTTCCCTGGCAGTGTTACTGGGTTATGTCATTTCTACTTCATGTCAATTCTCTGTTACATTTCTCTCTTCACCTGTCCATCTCCTCATTTGAGTATTATGCTGTTATTATGATAAATCCAAGTCATTGTCTTCTACTATCCGCTAGGGATTTCTTAATGAGATGGGCTTCCTCCTTAGCTCATTCCCAGAGGATGGCACTCCCTATGATTCTGCTGGGTGGTTTCAATTCAATAGCACTAATACTGAATGTTCAACTATTCAATACCCAGTCTGTTGACCTCTCCACACTGCTTCACTACCTTAACCTTGTAGATCTCTAATGCCTCTCTTAATGCTCCTAC
The DNA here is from genome assembly GCF_013368585.1 of Megalops cyprinoides. NCBI lineage: Eukaryota > Metazoa > Chordata > Actinopteri > Elopiformes > Megalopidae > Megalops > Megalops cyprinoides. Next base: position 19,970,355 of record NC_050589.1, read on the forward strand.
TCGGTGACTTAGAGGGGCTATGTCTCAGCAGTACACAGCCTTTGGACAGGGTGGGTCAGGGTGCAGTGCTTGGTCCCCCTCTGTTTTGCCTTTCCTCAAAATCCTTTTGTTCTGTTATTTCTTGTCAAGGCTGTCAAGGCTATTTCTTGTCATTATTGCTATGCTGATGATACCCAAGTCATTCTCTTCTTTTCTCCTTCTGACAAATGAATCTTGTCACACACCATGGCATGCCTCAGTGATATCTCAAACTGGATGAATAATCAGCATTTAAAATGTACTTTTGCCAAAATTAAGCTACGCTAGTACCCAGACGAACGCTTGAACACGCAGTGTCATTTATTGTTTATGATACAACAATGTCTGTCTCTCAGTCTGCGAAGTAGACTGGAAGGACACATTATGACAAGTTGTCTTTCACTGAAAATATATAGAATCTATGACCCAGAGCTGTAGATTATTCTTTTACACTATCTGTAAAATCCATTTATTTCTTATTGGTTGCATTCTATAATATTCTAATATTCATATCTCACAGTTACTCCACTCACTGGCTACAGTCCACAGCTTTTTTCGATTCTGGGTCTCCAGTGGTTGACCAAGTTACATCTATCAATCCAAGCAGCAGAATCACTGCCTATATCCCTGCTAGAACTGAAAAACCACTTCTTCAGACTGCAGGTAGCCTGCTCGTCTGTCTGAACCCAGACTCTCCTCCCCCCTAGCACTAACACTCTTAATTCCACAGCTTCTTGACTACTGATGCCCATTGTCTTTGCTATTATAGTGCCTCTGTATTTGACTTGCTTATACTGTCCTTTTCACTATAGCATTTGTGTGTAAAAGTATTTTGATTTTAGCATAGGTTCTTAAAAAGACACACAGTTGCATATTGTGGATGATTTTTGTATGAGTTTTGTTCTTTTATGCATTGTGCAATAAATACTAGCATAATGGTTCTGCCATATCTTCCTGCAGCATGCTGTTTCTTCTTATCTTTTCTTCTTACTTCCTTGCTTGCTGTTGGGTACATATCGTCTCCCTAGAAAGGGAAGCATACACAATCCACCATGAACTGAGACTTAAGGGGATCTGAGGGAGTCACACAAGGACATCAGAACCATGATATCATCGTGATAACAGATATTATAGTTTGCTGAAGCAGTATTTTGTGTTCCCATACTGCAATTATAATAAACACATTTAATAAAAATAGATAAAACATAAAACAAAATGTCTTTCTCAGCTTTCTCTATCTGTCCCCGTCTCTCTAAACTGTTTTGCTACTTGCCTGATGCTGTGAGTGTGTGCAACTCCCTGCACAGTAGCAGTAGTAACATATTACGCATTATGGGTTTTTACAGTAGACCTTCCAACTGTGAGAGAAACTTAAGACTTAAGGGTATAGGGAGATTAAATAGGGTTACAGGAAGGGGAATATAGACTTTGCAGTTGGCAGGTGTCAGAGATAATCTTTGTAATAGCAATCATGATACTGAAGGGAAATTGGTATGATCAGAACTAAGGTGGGTGGGGACAGGGGCAGTTTAGCTCTGCTGGTATAGGTTCCCTTCATCATGCCTAGGTACCACTATTTGTCTGGTAACAATTGTTAATATGCATATGTAATGATCAATCAATTGGTGTTGAACGCGGCTTGGGTAAATGGCCAGCCATTGGAGCCCCCCGGAATTGCTTCAGTGAACCCATGGTTCAGACTGCTCTGGGTGTAGGTAATACACTAAGATACCTTTGTTTGAATGCTAGAAGTATAAAACTAATAATTTTGGAGTTAGAGGTTATTGAAATACTTAAGAGATATGACGTAGATGGCATTACAGAGACTTGGCCAAATACTGGACAAGGTATGGGGACCTGTACGGTATTGTAATGCTATAAACTTGTCAGAGGGATGGAAGTACCACAGCAGGAGGAGGTGTAGCACTATACATAAGAGAAAGTCTGAATGTTCAGGAAATTGCAGGAAGCAACCCTCTAAATCCTATTTAGGATATTCAAATTAAATGTCTTGGGGGAAAATTAGATGAGTCTCCATGCAGAAATACATTAATGTCTAGATCTGTTTGTCATAATCCTGATAGATTTTGCAGTGTTGATGTCATCGAGCCACTAGGGTCAAGTAATCACAACATATTCAAATTTTATGTATATTGGCAAGTCAAAGCTACCCCTTCAATTCAAGGGTTTTTCTTTTTATGCTAGCTAAATTTTATATAATGATACAAGTGAGAATATGGAAGCAGCATTGACTGGGTAAATCTTCACAGCTGTGGAACTGAGACTGGGAATTTGTGTAAATTCAAGGAAAAATTCCCAACATTAAAACAAATTACACCCACTAAGTGGTTTCTGCAGTGGATAAATAAAATCTTGCAGAACGTAATACAGTGGAATAAAGTAGGAATAGAATACAAAATATCTAAAAAGACAGTTTAGAGTAGTAAGTTAACACTGTTAGTGTTTGTACTATACATGCCAATACTAAAGAATAATGAGGGTTGTCTAAATCAGGGTTTCCCAAACCTTTCCTGGAGGACGCCTTGTCCTGCATGTTTTAGATCTCTCCCTGCTCCAACACAGCTGATTCAAATGATCAACTGGTTATGAACTCCTGAAGCTGCTTAATAACAAATTGATCATTTAAATCAGCTGTGTTGGAGCAGGGAGAGATCTAAAACATACAGAACAAGGGGTCCTCCAGGAGTGGTTGGAGAAACGCTGGTCTAAAGGATCTTGGAGACCACTGTTCTAAGACCACAATAGAAGCTTTATGGGTGGATACAGAAAGTTAATGAGTAACTATTGGATTATATCTGGGTAAAAGGTATTATTTTATTATTTTAAGTCCATTTCCTATATAATTACATAGTAATTGCAAATTACTAATTACATTCCTAATACATTCCTAATAATTAGTGTGTAGAAATGCTCTCCAGTCACAGTTATTACTGGTAAAAGAAATAATGTTACAAATTAGGTACATAGTAGTTTCAGAGAACATACCTGCTGCATTATGGGTAATTACTTACAATGCATATCAAGCACAAACATTCTTGCCCTCTCACGTTAACAGTCAGTAATTACCAATGCCAATGATTATCTTACTGTATAATCACTGATTACTTTCATAGGTATTTCTTGAGAAAAATACCAATATTTGCTTCGTTTCCCAGTAAATATATTAGCAATTGTATATTACCATGTTTTATTATTACCATTACCATGGTATATTACTCAGTTTCAACAGAGTTTCCATGTACTTTCCAAGTAAATTCCTTTTCTGACAAATAGCACACTGTAAAATAAAGTGCTAGCAGGTTTTCCTTTATAATGATAAAGATCTTGCAGATAAACTAAACAGTTGCTTTCTTGAGAGTGAAACCAGGGAAGGGGCTACATATATACCTACCCAAGAGGTAAAGATAGCAGGAAATAAAGGACACTAAAGTACTGAAGGAAATGCAAGACATGAAAAAAGGTCAGCAGGCCAGCAATATTCCCAACATTCCCCTTTGTTACATATTGACTCATATGCATACTGTAGTTTCATTCAAACTGTGACAGTTAGCTCCATAATAAATGTCATCAACATGCTTTCAGCATTCATAAACAAATTATACATGATAATTATGTATTGTCTATACATTAGTAAAAATGTTTGCAAAAGTAAGTGTGTCATTCAAATTATTAACATCGGGCTACAGTAAAGAATTTGGGTGTCGTTACCTCATACATGAAAAAAAACAGCACTAGTCAGTCAACAGTCACGTGGAAGATTTTAGGAAACAATGGTTTGCTTTGCAATAGCTCTTACCTAGTTTGTGTGAGGTAATATAGTGGTGCTTTTGTACTCTCAAAGTGTTTTTATGGAGATTATGCCCATTCAAGAGTACATGAGGAACTAGGGAAGACTGTAAATCTTTAGGGAACTCGAGAAACTGGAGAAATACCTGGGGACTGCAAACAAGGCAGTAAAATGCTGATATTTATAAAAAGGGCTTGTACTGATCCAGTGAACTATAAAACAGTAGGTGTAATTTGCATCTTGTGTAAGACAAAAACTGTTTGGATATTACTAAAGAAATTCAAGATGATTTAAATAGAATTGGGCAGATGCTGGTAAGAGGATATTTAATATTGTCAAATGTTATGTTATACATGTAGGAAATAGCAAGAGAGGGGAGATATTAGAGTCTGTACAGCCTGTAAGGACTTGGATATAATAATTGATGCAAGCCTACCTGAATCTAGATATTGTTTCAAAAAAGCAGTTAAGACCACAAATTGGATCCTGGAATATACAGAAAAAGTATTGATTACAAATTAAAGGAGTACAGTAAAGGCCAAGAAGTGGATTTGATCAGAGGTTTGTCAACTGGAAAATGAACTAATGCAGTGGACTACAGAGGCTATTGCAAGCAGATGTGTCAGCAGAACAAGAGGATGTCGCCAGAAATCAGTTAAAGGCAAATTTCACACAGACACTAGGAAGCATTTTGTCACTGTATATTTAAGATCGAGATGCACAGAAAGACTGCGAGTTGGCCTGAATGGCTTGTCTTCATCAATAAACCTTTCTGCTTATCTTCTTTATACTGAGAATGTGAGATGAATGTGAGAATTCTCTTCCAATTAAGGCTGTCTGTGAGTGTATTCACATAGCTGTTAAAGGCTGAGCCAAGTCAAGAGTGATGACGGGACAGAATGGGTGAATGAACATACTGGGAAATGATTTAGCACAAGAGATGTGTCCATCATAGCAACAGAGATATTTGTGTTTTAAAAATGGAATAACAAAATGAGCCCCCTGGCACCTCGCACAACATCTGTGTCTTAGTTCTCTTGTCTGCCAGCTGTGCCTCCTGAGTAGAGCCAAAAGATGCAATAGCTTACTTCTTTGGGAAATGAATAAAACCCCATTATAAAACCATTTAACCCCAAATTGTTGTGGGTGTGTGACGTTTTTTTTTTTTTTTTTTTTGCCTGAAATGGAATCTGCTATGAATTGCATGGTCTTGAAGATGTCTATAGTTCCATAAAGTGAATTTGCATGTGCAAGTGTAGATCTTCAGAGCAGCTGTGTCCTCAGACGGCCCCCACTGACGGGCTGGCTCATGTTGAAGTGAGAAAGTGTCAGTGGGGGAGGGAACACGCCTGTGGCACTGCTGCGAGAACGCAAGAGGCAACATTGTCTCATTACACCCCCTGCTCTCGCAGCAACTGTGCATGTGAATAACTATGTGTCAGTCACAGATCCTGGGCTATTCTCTCAGTTTAACAGCTCTGTAAGTCAGAAAGCCATGTTTTTTTTTTTTTTGCTCAGTGTCACGGCTCTCTCGGTCAGAAAGTCCAGGCTGTTCATTCAGGTTGACAGCTCTGTCAGTCAGAGAGCCTGGGCTGTTCACTCAGTGTGGCAGCTTTCAGTCAGACTTTGGGCTGTTTGCTCAGTTGGACGGATCTGTCAGTCAGAGAGTCAGGTGATTCTTTTTTTCACTTAAATTAATATATATAAATATTTTTTGGTTCATTATCATAGGTAAATAAAAATCATTATGCATTTTAGATTCATAGATTTGGACAATCAGACAGAGGTTTCCTTGACATTTCTAGACAAACATGAAAGTAATGGTCAGGGAATCTCAGAGATGGATACGGAAACAGACTTTAACATAGCTGGCTGATTGAGCGGAGTGGTGCTAAATACGACTGCAATGTAAAATATGGCTTAGCACTTGCTAGCTTGCTGCATTGCACTCTTGTAGTTGGTAGCTTAGTATCCTGACAACTCTGTGAAAATAAATCATGTATTTCAAATTAGCTATAATTATGATTTTTTACAAAAGAAACAAAAAAAAATTATATTTCCTTTATTGTTCAGCAGTGCACAATTGACTTAACCACACCTCCTTTTTGGTATGAAGAGAATATTTTTGTAGAGGTGCCATAAGAGCAACATAGTACACACATACCTCTGGATATGAATAATTTCCTCCCAATCTCCATGTACTATTAAATGTGTTAGAATCAGCCATTTGTACAGGGAGAGTGCATGCAAATAATGCCATATTCCTGAGACTATGGCTGCTATGCCTTTATATGGATCACATTTCATCAATTGCATCCACATCTGTGAATTGTTTGCCTGTTTGTCATAATTATCTGACTGTTCATGTGAAGCCAGCTGTTGGTTAATGGGCCACACCTGCCTAATCAGTGGTACATTAAACACAGGTGTGAGGCTACAGCTAGGAAGGCTTTTGTGAGCAGCTTGTGGCTGCTCTGCTTGTGTTCTGGGCCGGGTTTCTTTCCTTTGTCTTTTAAAATAAAATGATTTTTCTTTTGTAAGTCTGTTTTTTTTGTTGACTTTTTGGTGAAAATCATAGGCCAACTCCCTCGCATCAGAGATTGCAATTTTGAAAAAGGCATCCAATCAAATTCTGTGTGATTGTGCTCATTCAGTGTGTGCAATTATGCAGACTCATTGTATATTTGACCCAATGAATAATGAATAAGCATTTTGTTTCTTTGGTGGGGAATCGTTATGCTGTTCATATCATATGTTATGATCTGTCAGTCTCAGCAGGCCACTGTAAACCAGATCAACCAAGAGGTTAATAGATAGCAAAATTTGACTGTTTAATTTTTCCTTACTACCTAGTGACAATGTTTGTTTTTTGCCATTGGTGTTAACAATGGAGCTGACACATGAGTGACCTTATTCTGATTTGAAAGAAGCTGTGAATGCAATAGCTATTTAACAAAATGATATTTATAACAGAACTGCTAAGATTAATGACTTCTAGGACAGTGTTTGCTTATATTTCTTTTATATTGAACACTGAAGTGTGTGGTCACCTGTATTGCATTTTCAAATATCATGTGACTTTCATCAGGAACGTTTGAGCATGGTCCCTTACCACATTGCAAAGGTTCCTTGTGTATTGCTAAAAGCTGATATTTGCATTGGGGTTACAGGAGTCACAGACATGACTGTATGACTGTATGAAGTCAACTGACCTATCCATTTCAACAGTTAAAATGAAACCAAATGAACTGCTTGTAGTGGTTCATGCTTTGTTTGTCTTTGTGTTTCTGCTTCTAAGGAAAGAAAAGGAATGCCAAAGGAAGCCTGTCACAAAAGCCTCATATGCATTTACACAAACCTGTTCTCACAAGAAAAAATAATACAAACAAAGCATTAAATGAGAGAGCAGTGACATGGTAATATTGAAGGCAAGGGGTCTACTTCAATATGATGTGAAAGGTCTTCAGAAGGTTTCAAGATGTGAAGGTAAGTGATTTTAATGCATTTTGCATTGTCTTGGTTCTTTTTTATTCTCTCAATCAATTTAAAGAATGTATCCCAGTCGTTCCTTTACAAATTGAGATCGCTCAAATCAGAAAGAGTGTTTGTCCAGTAAGACAGTCCAGTACCATCTGAATCACCCTAAGACAAGGCCAGAAGTATTCATTTCATAACATGTTCTTCTTCCCCAATGTAAGGATCATATCATATCTTATTAAACATATTAAAATATAAGTCATATAATGTTTTAATGCATATATTTATAGTGGTAGCATTACACACTCATCTCAGTAATGCTATAATGTCAGTTTGATTTGAATTAATTACACAATACTTACAAATCTGTTTTGTTTGTTACTTTCATTTATAATATGAATCAAAGCATGTAACAGGAGTAGCTCCCATTGCAATCGATATACCCCCCAAAAATGCTGACATGTTGAAATTATATAAGAACTCCTTAAACAGGTTTTATTGCTTTTAGCCCGCAAATGTTGAAGTTACACACCAGGATTTTGAGTGTTACACATTGATATATGTCTTGGCCCAAATGTCTTGACAAAAATGAAATAAAATTATATGGTATAGGTGAATGGTTTCAGGGAACAAGGTTAGCGGTTAGAAAGTAAAACACTAAGAAAATGACACCTGAAACAAAAGTAGTTCAGAAAAACAAACTCCCCTTTGCAGCTTCTTTAGTCCTAGTACTTATTATCTAATATCTTTCATTTTAGAGTTTTCTGGTTGCTTGGCTTAAAGTGGCTTCAAGTATTTGGAGTCTGGAGAGGCTGATGGAGAATGGGGTACCTATTTGTGGAGACAAATTGTTCAGTCTTTGTAAGATGACTTCTTGATGTGCTCAAGTTGAAAATGAAGACAGTGAAGTCTTTGGGTGCTAAAACTCAACATATGAAGTATTCCAACACAAAAAATAAGCTCAATAACACTTTTATTGTAAAAGTAGTCAATAATGCCTTGTGGTTCAGCGATGTCAGTTGATTTCACTTCAAATCGTAGAGGACATCCGGTTGGCTATTGTGATCCTTCCAGGAGCTCAGTGTGCACCTTTGGAAGAAAAAATCATGAAACTGAAAATGATCCACTGAAAACCATTTTAGGTTCTTTAGAGTGGTTGTAAATGGTTTGCTGCCATATGCCAACACATGGTATTCTGATGTAGAGGAATACACATTGGTGTGCAATACTGTGGTTTATCATTCATTTCAGCCAAAATCTGAGTGATAGATAAATGTTTTTCAATGACCTGTGCAATTTCTTGCTGACTAGTGGTAGTGGATACGTTTTTATCAGCTAAATAGCCACAACTGCTCTTTCAGTTGGGGAACAGCTGCAGTTTGGTCATGCATCACATTTTACACACACCTTTTACAGTCAACTAATATTTTGGACATTTTGAGGTCTATAGAATACCCTTACTGTTGTTACAATGTGGTAGTGTTACTGAAGAGGCTTTGGGCAACTATCTAATCCCATTACACTGTAGTTTGTAAGATATATACTGTACAGTGTATATGGAGCTGAATTGTTTAAATGTTGTGATGACATTGTGTGGAAACATAATTAGGAGACTTTGACACAACTTTAGAGTCTTACATTGCATTCATTACATGCTAACATTGTTAGAGTAGAAATGTGAGAACCTCTCTGATCAATACGGTAACATGATGAAGTCATGTAGTTTACAGCAGTAACAATTACATCAGGTTTTTTATAAGGGTACCATATTTGGAATTCCCCAATCACTGTCACAAGGTATTTATGTAATGTGTTTGTGGTTTTAAAATTTAGATATGAAAATCTTAAACCAGAGAAGAGCATGATGAAAACTATTGAACAATTCAGAACACTTTAGCCCAACTTGAGTCATACTGAAGACTTGGTACAGATCATGCCTTTCTGCTTGGCTCTCAGCATTAAACAGATGGGTTTGGGTAATAGCACTGAAATGGATGTCAAGCTGCTCCATGACACGAAATCACAGGAGCTCTGACCCTGTGAGGCACTTATGCATTACCACTTTATTGGGTATGGTGTAAACTCCAGGATTTGTTTTTGTATTTGCATGTGACTTTCATACACTCTCCCTGTGACTTTTCTTTCTTGAATGGAAAGGGCATTTACTAAAAGCAGACAAACCACCCGTTTAGTAAAAGTAGCATTGGGCAGCATTGGTAGAAAGCCATACCACCTTGCAGCCTTCTTGTGCTAAACATCTGAGGCTACAGGTGAGTGGAGCTGAGGTTGGTAAATACTTGGACAGGAGACTTCCTGGAAAAAAAAAAACAATGTCACGAAGAAAGTGGCTTTGGTGGTCCAGTAGGGGGCAGCCTTCCCTCTGAACCAAGTAAATCCAATGCCCCAGTATAGTGATGGGGGCACTGTGGGAAAAGTACTGACCTTTGAGATGAGATGTTCATCTGGGATTCACTGTGGACACTGAAGGTATTTAGTAGGGGTATTGATGCTGGTATCCTGGGTCAAATTACCAAACTTGCCATCTACATCTGGCCACACCACTCAACTGCCTGTCCACCTTGTTTCCCCAGGAAAAAACTGAATTGAATTCCCAGCTGAATTCTCAGTTGTTCTTCCTGTTTAAGTTAAACAAATGCTTTATTGAAAGGGAAAAAGTAGAATTTCTTTCATTTTTTTCCATGCTAAATGGATCAGTGATGAAATGTTTGCAGCTGGGGCTCTCTGTGTTTACTTATTTATGTTTGAAATTATGCAGGTTGAGTCATCGTTGCAGTGAGATTGTTGGGTGAGACACTGCAGACTAAAGGTGTCTCAGGGTGTCTGAACACATCCCAGCATACATTTCTAAACTTCTGTGCTAAAAAAAAAAAAAACACTGATTCACAAACCAGGATCATCAATTAGATTAATGAAGTGATTTTGGGATATTTTGTATTACAGACAACTGTTTTGTTTTCTGAGACAATTACAAAGCTTGAGATTGTTGTAAAATGACAGATGACATCATTGCATGTCAGAATGTGGATAGACATTTATTGATTTGACATGTCTCAGAGACGTGTCTACACAGATGACTTCACGTTCATTTGCATGTGCTTGTGGCGGTGATCAAACGCAAATCAGGTGGCAATTTTAAATGAATCCTTCAGACCATTAAAGAGATGTTTCTGGTGTTTAAGTGTCTATGGTAATACTGTCAGAGAGATAGCTTTGTTTTCCAGATGTGTTGTCAGTCAAAAGCTTCAAGGGAAAGTGATCAATATGAGGGGACTTTCTCCTACACATTCTCCTACAGAAAACAACACACGCACAGTAAAACTAACTTTCCCTGAGTCGGAGGCATGTCTGCTTACTGCCAACCTGCCATGAGCACACTTTGGATTCTGGTGCATTAATATGCTTCAAATTGAATTTTGAAATCAAGGGGGCCTAATTAAGGCAGCGGGAGGAATGTAAACAAGAAGGCAAGAATCCGCAATTTGCTCGATAAATGAATCAAAATGCAAGGCATGATGAACAAAAAGGGCTGGAATGCTCACTAGCGAGCGAGGTAGAATTTGCACCAAATGCCAAAAACTAGGCCCTTTTTTTCACAGGCAATTAAACCATTTTGAATCCCGTCAGGCAGATTGCATGTGTATTAAGTTCTGAACTCTTTATTGTCCTTCATTAGGTTGCAGGGAATCTATTTGCTTCCCTTTGTCCTCCTAGATGCATTTGGGCCAAGCTCCGTATTGTGATTTTGTCCATATTGCTGCACAGGGTCACTCCACTGGGGTCAATGCTGTTGACTGAATGTGCAATCCCCTACAAGCACTCCATCCTAAACCTCCAACAATTGACAAATGTCCCTTTGAAATGAATGTAAACCGGCTTTTGTGTGTATTTTTTTCTATCTCTGTCCCCTGATCTCCCTCTGTCTGTTGGTTAGAAGTGTTCTTTACACACAGGCATTCTGTAACAGATATAATAAGACTTTTTTTCTTTTTCTATGATGGATCGTTTTAATCCACTCTTCAGATCCCTGTTGGAGGACAGTAAATTGTCAGACCAAAATGAAAAACGCAACATGAGTTCCCACCATCTCTAATATAGACCACAGTTCACCTTGGGGGTGTCTGCAGCACTCTGGCAATTTTAGCTTACGTTTTTTGCAACGTGTTATAAAGTAGAATGAATGGTTTATGTTCTTGTGCTCATGTAAACAGTGGGGTGCTTGAGGAGGAATCTGAGCAACATTATAAAGCAATACCCTCTGATGAAGCATAGCACCTTTTATTGTTTAACTGTGATGCAAGGCTCTTTCTCATCTCAGCCCCACCTGCAATAATGTACTGTGTCATCCTGGTCCATTTAAAGGGGAAACAATGAAATATTGCCCACCTTCTGCAGGGTGTTTATAATCTCTTTATCCTATTCAGTGGTGAAAGACTGGACTTTTCAAGAACATCAACTTACAGCTACAGATCAGAGTAAATAATCTCTCTCTCTCTCTCCATATAGATAATATATATATAAAAACAAATATACATATGGAGAGAGAAAGACAGAGAGATGTTATTTATGTTATGTTCTGTAACTGTGACAGTTACATATATTTACAGAAGGATATCCTTCTGTAAATATATAATAGAAAGTATATATATATATATATACATATATATATATATATATATAAATAAGTATTTTCTGTAATATATGTTTTCTATATATTATGGGTACCATATATATATATATATATATATATATATATATATATGTTATATATATTTTCTCTGATCGTACATTATGCTTAATGCTTGCTGTAGTATGAACTTTTATATCCCTGTACTGTTTTTTTACTGTTACATTAAGTGGTTGCACGGATGCTGAATGCTTTCAGGTGATGTGGGGCTGCTCTGGTGTTCTCATTGTCAGTTATTAAAGACATTTTATGACAGTGAAAGGCAAGGGAAATTAAATTCATGTGCCAATTACATTTATATTAGTAGCGTTTTTCAGAAGGGGCCCATAAAGAAGTGTTCTCCTCTCCCCAGGCAGCTAGTTTATTTATAGATTTATCTACTTGATTATTTATTGAAAATAACTTCCAATTTCTGACAATTGTTGCATTTCAGCCTTCCTGACACATGGTTTAGAGACTCCCCACACTGCTCACCACTGCTGAAATACCATGTGCTCGCGGTGGGATAAACACTGTTTTCAGAAGGTAAAAGCAGCCCGTAGAGACTGACAAACACAATTTTTCTCGATTAGATTGAGATTGCTTTCCAATTGTGCGTCCTGACAGGGCGCATCATCTCTTTTCATGACCACACCTCTGTGGCAGTCGCACAGCGGAGTATTCCCCCATAACATGTCAGGTCTGTTACATTCCCTGTCATCTGCAATTATATATGGAGGAGAGGGAGATGGAGGGGCAGACTATGTGCACGCCGGGATGAAGTTTGAAGTTTTATGCCTAATAAAGTAAGCAGGAAAAAAAGAAAGTTACAAGGAATGTCAATGAACAGAGCTGTCACATCCAGCCATTAAATAGGAACTCCTTTTCTTGAGCAATACACTGGTAGTGATGGTTATGTCTTGCAGGGCTACATGTTTCCGGCACTATTTTTTGTAAGGTAGCCTGGGAAATCTTTTTTTTTTTACTTGAATCTACACAAAAAAAAACAAAACCATTAGCTACCTTCGAAGCACATTGGAGAGCCAAAAAATATGACACTGTCCAAACATACAAGAATTAATGAACAACATCTTTTGAGACAGCTGTGATCCTTTTTTCAGAAATACTTTCTCAGAAAGTTAGATAAAGATACCTAAATGAGCCAAGTCCTTTCCCTCACATTGCCAGAACTCTTCTAGCAGAACCAAAAATGGAACCATCTCATTGATACTGTTGATTTATCTCTCTTATGAAGTGTTGACTTTGAAAAGATAGAGCATTCTTGGCTAACACTCAAATAGCTATTTAAACAAACAGGCTTAATTACCACAGCGTATCTACACCTGCCATGTTGTAAGATTTTACTCTTACCCAGCCACCTTTCTGATTCTGTCTCTCTCACACATAACTACAAATGTGACAGTATACACTATGAAGGTCATATCATCAGCTGCCTATTGAATATGTCACTAATTTCCTCGTGAAAGTAACAGATTTTATTTCATACACTCTATCAAAAGATTTACCATTTTTTAAAATACTTTGTTGTGTATATCTTCTTTGTTCAGACCCAATGATAGCTTTAACAATTGAGTGCATTCTAACTCTTACAGGAAAATGGTAATCACGCTAATGTTATTCAGTGAAGTTTAGACACAAATATTGCAATGATTGATATGTTATGACTGCCACATCTGACATTTACAGTGGATATAGAAAGTCTACACACCCTTTCAAACGTTTTGTTTTTTGGTGTCTTAAAGGCTGAAATCAAGACAGGTGAAATCAGACTTTTTAGCTGTATTTAATCATTGTAACAATGCACCAATATCTAAGTGAGAATCAAATGCCTCGGTATTAAAAAAAACTTTGAATGTCTTGTTTGCATAAGTCTGCACACCCTTAAATTAATACTTGGTGGAAGCACCCTTTGCTTTGATAACTGCAGTGAGTCTATTTGGATAAGCCTCTACCAACTTCTCACATCTAGATCTTACAATTTTTCCCATTTTTCTTTGCAGTAGAGTTTGAGTTCCCTTAAATTATGAGGGGACCACTTATCAACAGCTCTCTTCAGGTCAGTCCAAAGATTCTCAATAGTATTTGTGTTAGGGATCTGACTGGGCCATTCCAGGACGTTGATCTTCCTTTTCCTTCCTGCCATTCCCTTGTGGATTTGGCTGTGTGCTTTGGGTCATTGTCATGCTTAAAGGTGAAATTATTCCCCATCTTCAACCTTTTGGCAGAGGGTAGCAGGTGTTCCTCTAAAATATTTTTGGTATTTTGCACTATTCATTTTCCCCTCTATCCTCAGCAGAGCTCCTGGGGCTGATGGACTGTGTTAACTTTGCACCAAACATGTTTGGTTTGAAATAATGGGCAAAAAGTTCTAACTTCATCATGTCATACCACAAGATCTGTTTGCACAGGGCAACAGGAGTTTGTTTTTGCATAGTTCAAATGAGAATGGATGTTCTTTGTGGGAAGTGGCTCCCATCTTGCTACCCTACCCCACAGCTCAGAATTGTGGAAAACACATGATCTTGTTGATATGTGCATGTGATGGACAGTCCTTTCCATGAAGCCCTGCAGCTCTTTTAATATTGCTGCTGGCCTCTTGCTGGCCTCCCTGATAAGCTCCTTGCACAGTCATCCATCTTGGAGAGACAGCCTGGTGTAGGCAAGGTCCTGGTGGTGCCATATTTAATCCATTTCTCGATTACGGATTTTTACTGTGTTCCATGGTATATTTAAGGACTTTGATATCTTTTTATAACCATCTCCTCTGTGCCTTTCAACAGTTTGATCCTGGAGATGTTTTGGTAGCTCTTTGTTGCTTATAGTTGTTTTCCTACACAGGAAACAAGGACACCTGCTGAGAAAACCTACAGGAGCATCTGTTTTTATCTTGAACTAATCAGAATCAGTTCAGCTGGCCACAGGAGAAGTCAGTTAGCTTTGGGCATGGTTTGTATCGTGAATGGTTATACTTGAATGCAGAATTACAAAAGGTGTCTAAACCAAGGTGTTTTAGTTTTTATTTTAGATTAATGTTGAGAAATGTGTTGCTTTTTCTTTTTATTTTGATGTTGTGGGATACCATGTCTAAATGTAAGTGGAAAAAATCTGATTTAATGGGTTCTCATTTCAGGCCTCAGGGAAATAAAAACAAGAATTTTTGAAAGGGTGTGTAGACTTGCTAGATCCACTGTATATTGTGTGTGCACAGTTTTTTCCTGAATTCAAATGAGAAGTGTTGACAGTCCCTCAAATGTATTTATTTTTTATAGACATCACAATTAGTTTTCTTCTGTGGTGACACTGAATAGACCACAGAAAGTTAAAAATTGTTCTGATCTTTTTACTTCACTTTCTTCATATGTGTAACTGTATGGCTAATTTCATGCACGGCAATGGAAAATTACAAGTGATAGACAAACAACAAAGACATATTGGATGAAGAGATCCTTGTTTCAAAAAACCTCTGTGTGGTGCATCTACATATTGGGACAGAGGCTTTGATGTATTAGTAGAATATTTATGATCATGTTGCATTATCCTAACTCATGGATTAATGCACATTGCAGCCTTCTACCTCTCTCTGATTATGTGCACAAACAATATTTCTATCCAATAAGAAAGACAGGGAAACAGCATTGTCGTAAACAAGTTCAGGAAACATGGTGCTATATAGCTAGAAGACATGGTGTGAACCTTTTTTTCAACAGAGAAAATTGTAATGACCTTAATTAGTTTGCAGCAGACTGGTCTGAAACACCTTTGTGAGAAAAAAAAGCAAAATGGAAAAAATGAAAAGGATAATGGTTTTAAAATCGGATATTGGATAATACTGGCATTGTACTCCCTGTCAAAGAGTGTTTCAAAGAGCTGGAGAGAGAACTACGCACTGTCCATTTCTGCAACACAGACTTATCAATCAATAGTTTTCAGGTATCTGTATTACCTTCTTTTGTTGAAAGGCATTTCAGTTTGTTAAAGAATTTTCAAAGGGATTGTGGATGTATTGTCCCTCTAAGCCAGCAGGCCATCAGCCTGTTCTCAAGAAGATTTTCACTTGTTAAAGGAGAATTAACTGGCTTTCTCTCATGTTTTTGTCAGGTTGAGATTGAACCTTCCTTAAAATGTAATTGTCTGCATGCTATCATGGTTTTTATCTTTTTGCTGTACATTTGTTGTTACTGTTACCATCACCGTATCTGTTGTTGTACATATCACAAATCAAACTGTGTCATCCTTTTACAATTGATTTTTGATGGTTTTTTATATCATTTTGCAATAGCAACAAAAAATGCAGACAGTGTAGTACAAGGTTGTTTGAAGACTCATTGCCCTGGGCAAGGTTACAAGTGAGGCTTAAACCCCTGAGTTGGCCTAATCTCATGGCTCAACTGTGACCTGAAAGGCAATGGAAATAGTAGGTGGTCCTTTAGCCCTTCTCAAGCTGAGAGTCAGAGTTCCAGGAGGAGATAAGGTCAGCCTATGACATGTCTACCACTGCAGTGTAAAAAGCTGTGACAGCTACAAAAGTAGCTATATAGTGCAAGTGAATCAAATAGCTTTACCATTTTATTCATTCCATAAAGAAAATCTCATCATTCTAACAGAAGAATACACACATGTGCTGCTCTTCTTCTATAATTTACTTTCCTTTCCTAACAGGTTCCATTGATTTCTTTGATTTCTATGGTTTTCATTGATTATAAGACATATGAAAGCACTATACTCCTTCATGGACTGAGTCACCTTTATGTAACCTCTTCAAGGCCGTCTTCCATTCAAAGCATTGTGTTTTCCCATGTGATTGCAATATGTGCAGTGCACATATTTTGCCATCAGGTCTTGGATTCAGTGACACCTCTTTTAGATGCTGCAAAATTGTGGGCTTTACTCACATGCAGGTTCAGTGGTTTTCTGTAAATTGGACAATGTGATAATTAGATGCTTTTTGTTTGGAATCCTGTGCCTGGTCTACTTATAAAGCAATATGCATTTTCTCAGTAAAAGGACAAAAACATTGGAGAGTGTGAAACTTGAACAAAATACTGATACCCTTTGAAATGTTAAAAGGCTAAATTAACTATTCCCCTCTAATGTACAAATTATAAAATGATTTTTCCATTTTTGTTATGCTGCTGTATTGATAATGATAAATCGAATGCGCACTGCACGCAACATCCTGTTCTCTTCTCCACATTTATGAATCTCTGCACCTCACAGAAGCTGTGTTGGCCCCTCCCCTTCAATTGAGCTGGAGATGCAAACATTTGTATGCCAGCAGCACTGGCTGATTCATTGAAAAATTAACTTTCATAAGTTAAGACGTAGCAGAGGCGTGATGAAGCTGGCAGGTGTGTGATGAGGTTCCAGCGAAGGAGAGTGACCAGGATCCACATTACATGTGACAGCTCTCAGCGGGAATGAGAGCTTCTCCTTTATTTTCCCGTTGTCACCCAGGGCCTCCTCCCCGATTCAGACTGCGTGCCACTCCACAGCAAGTCTGGCTTGTCAAGCAGCCAATCTCTACCTGGAAAATCAAAGTAACCTTTGCCCCAGAAGTAATTTTCACAACAGTCTCATTTATTTTCTGTTGATGAGTGCTGAGAACAAAAGTATGTATGTGTTGTATGTGTTTCTCTAGACCCGTGTAAAAACGTTTTCCTGACGTCTCCTAAGCCTCTGATCACGAAGCTCCCTTACAGTGAGAAACAGAATAATATGCCCAGTTACTCC
The DNA here is from genome assembly GCF_013368585.1 of Megalops cyprinoides. NCBI lineage: Eukaryota > Metazoa > Chordata > Actinopteri > Elopiformes > Megalopidae > Megalops > Megalops cyprinoides. Next base: position 19,988,093 of record NC_050589.1, read on the forward strand.
TTTAGTACTGATTCACTGAGCAGTATTACATTTCCATACAGAATACTTACAGTATACACTATACAGTATTATCAGCACATGAATATATATATATATATATATATACATATATATATATATATATTTAACATTTATTTTACTGTGAAGATATATAGCAGCATAAACAGCACCTGCCATAGTTAAATGTACTCCTCAATAAGTTGTAAAAAATAGCAAAGAAAAATTTTTGAAATATTTATTTAATATAAATAAGTAAATTACAAAATAGTATAAATCCAAATATATAATTTAAAATGTTCTACTGTAATATTAAATTAAATATTGTAATTTTACCCAGAGGTATTACCTTTAAATTTACTCAGAATTGCACAGAGAAGTAAAAAAGGCCATTCAGAATTTAAAAGTTGAAGCTGAATCTCCTGTCTTGCCATAATGACAATATAATTTAGCAGGTAAATATTTTAAGAAAAAAAAAAATTTGAACTTTAGCTAAGTGCTTGGATGCTGGTTGCCATGGCAAACAGAAGAAATGCGCTGCCACCTTGAGTCCTAAGACAGAGAGAACATAGTGAAAAACAAAAGGAAAGGGCAGGAAAAAAAAATGATTGAGGTAGCGCTGGACACGCTGGATGATTTTGTGGTTAAACAATGTAGGGAAGACTTCAGTTATGTGTGCTTTGTATTGCATCATGTTTACAATGTCCAATTATGCAACACGTGCCAGTACCAGCTTTAAAAAGACAACATTTGATGAAACTACGTATTTATAAATTTACAGGACAAAAATCAGATTTGTTTTGACTGACTGACGGCCCTAATACATAGGTGGACTATAACTTTAATTATTTCATTTCATGAGTTAGCTTTTCTGAAGCTGTTCATGACTATGGTGCATTTGTAAAACAAGACTTGTATTTACTGGAGAAATGTTGTTTTTCCTGCTCGAGGCTCAAAGAAAGACATTCTGAGAGGCAGAGTGGATGATGTGTTTCAGGAGTCCATAAAAGCTTAAGTTCCAATACATTCGCAATTTTGAATTATTACTGCATCCAGATACTACTGCAGAGCACGGCACTTGTCCCCTAGAGGCTGATGTACAAAGATCACACTGTAGCCTTTTGCCAGACTGCTTGGTGAAGCACTCAGGAATTTTTACAGGTTATGCAATGGTGTCATTGCTTGTCATTACACAACGGTGATGCTTCCTCCGATCTTGGGCGATCTTGGTCACATACACATCTGTCGAGAGTTTTCACTTATTCTGAATGTGCAAGAGTGGTCAGTATACCTCCTGACAACGTCACAGCCTATTAAATGGTGTCAATCCAGTTTATAAGAAGGACTATTATCAAGATTATCACAGTACATTTTCTTCCATTTAAAAAAAGTGCCACTATATTTCAGCTGTTCATTGTCAGTCTACAATTATCATTACAACAAATAATGAAACTAAAAAAAATAATGAAACTAAAAATCAGAGATATTAGTCATTAGTAATTAGTTGACATCTGTAATACATACAATGCCTCCCTTGGTTATTTCTAGCACTGGCTAGAAGCACCACACTATATATATACACACACGATATGGACAAAAGTATTTGGCCACACCTGTTTTTCAGGGTTCGGGCTAGGCCCCGTATCTCCAGTGAAGGGCAATCTTAATGCTTCAGCATACCAAGACATTTTGGACAATGCTATGCTTCCAACTTTGTGGCAACAGTTTGGGGAAGGCCCTTTTCTATTCTAACATGACTGTACCCCAGTGCACAAAGCAAGGACCATAAAGACATGGTTTGATGAGTTTGGTGTGGAAGAACTTGACTGGCCCACACAGAGCCCTGACCTCAACCCCATCGAGCACCTTTAGGATGAACTGGAACGGAGATTGCGAGCCAGGCCTTCTCGTCCAACATCAGTGCCTGACCTCATAAATGCTCTACAGAATGAATGGACACAAATTCCCAAATCTTGTGGAAAGCCTTCCAAGAAGAGTGGAAGCTGTTATAGCTGCAAAAGGGGGACCAACTCCATGTTAAAGTATATGTATTTGAATACAATGTCAATACAATGTAATGGTCAGGCGTCCGAATACCTTTGTCCATATAGTGTATAGTATGTATATATAGGGATATGCTTGTGCTTTTTGTTTTAGCATGTTTCCTGTATTTGCTATATGTTCTGCAATATATTTCATTTCCATGTGGAAGTTCCATCGTAATATGTGCCATACAGTGTGTCACTGTTTGGTCTTTTTTGTTGTTGTGAGGGATTATTATGATGATTTTAAGCAACTTGAACAGCTTTACAAGGCTTTATTTTTACTTGCGGTATCAAATTTTACCCAGCATAACTTTTTATAAAGGCTGATTCTTGTGCTTAATTATTCTCACCCTATGACTCACACATGGAACATTTAGTGTGGTTGTTTCTAATAACTTAATCAAAGGGAAAAAAACAGAGGCTTAATAAAGTTGTCTTAATTTGTTCCTGAAAAATAAGGTAGGCTTTCAGTAGCTGAGCAACCTTCGTTTTGAGTGCCTCATTATACCTGTCTCTTTGGATCATTCCATGGCTTTTGTTAGAATGTTTTTCGGGTTCGTGCTGCAGCAGGGATAGTTGATTTCCCTGCTTGTGAGTGATGCAAATTGTAGGCAGTGGGAAGTTTAATTTAACTGGGACACATAGACATCTTTGCAAGTTTCTTAATTAGTGTTTCAGGGTAAAAATGAAATATAGTGAAATATATTTTCGCTAGACCTTGATACATACACAGTTACATTTGAAACTTTATGGGCTTTTATATTAAATCACCTGGTTATACTGCCATGCACATTTGAGTACAAGGAAGCCTAAATTTAATTTTCACTGTGTTTGTTGTGACCATGACATGTGGGGCGGGGTGATCTTCACATTTCTATGAGATTTATGAGTTCCACTGCATGAAACTTTATAGAACCTAAAAGCAAATCCCACAGACCCATTGTAAAATGAACTAACCATAACCAATGAAAAACAACAATACCCTCCTCCCTATTACAGAACAAACCTGGGCCCAGAGGGCTAAGGGAAAGCTGTCAAGAAGGTTCAAATCAAAGAACCAACTGTCAAACCTTGAGCCCCAAGGTCTTCCACTGCCTCAGGCATTAAAACCTCTGCTGGAAGTCTTCCAAATCTTCACAATATTTCAGACCTTACAGACAAAAACACCAGATAAGTTATCTCCTTCTGACTTCAGCATAAAACGATCTCCATTTAAATATCTTTTTGCATCCATTTCAACATTTAAACAATTACCTCAGCTTTTTGTGAACAGGTGAAGGCTTCTATGAATAGCTACATAGTGGATGGATTACAGTCCCTGACTGGACTCAACACACAGAGCTCAACCATTATGCACCAGTAGCCTCTTCATCTATACCCAGCAACACAGCCAAGCTGTTGTACTCCCATCTGCCTCAAAAGCTCTTGCCTCTGTGCAACCACCGAATTTGCTTATCCCATGAGAGGGCGCATTCTCTGCAAGCGGCTCAATCTACATATTCTTGTCATGCAACATTTTAAATATTCACACTACAAAGGCTGTAGCTATTCTATTTTCAGGGCAGGCATTCCTGCTGATTGAAAGTAAAAGTTAGTCAGTCAAAGTGCAGTCAAGTGGAGGTTTATATGAAATTTGTGAGGAATGAAATAAAGCCAAATTATATTTTCTTTCTTTCTTTCAGCTGGACTATGATTTTTGATATCATCGTCAAAGTTAGATATTTCTGTTGTAATACAGCCTGTACCGTACTTAACCTTGTACATCTACTGTAACAGCCTGGTATATCTACTCTGCTGTAACATAGCCTGATATGTCCCTTGTATCATAGTCTGATGTATCCACTGTAATACAGCCTAGTATATCCACTGTACCATAGCCTGATAAATCAATATTTAGCTGGTATTTACTATAATACAGCCAGACATATGTATGAATGCATTATAGCCTGGCATATCCATTGTAATGCAACCTAGTAATTCTACTGTAATTCTATGTGACATAGCCTGGTATATTCACTGTAGTGCATCCTGGGATAGTTCTTCAAGACAATAACAGTGTATCATTATACAGAGTGTAGTAGAACTATATAGTAGACAAAAGAAAAACCTGCACATTTAATGTATAGCAACCAAGTAAAAAGATTAAAAATATTACAATGGCTTTGAGAGATATGATGAACATTAATAATAATAAGGCATTTTGCTAAATACATTTTATTTGCATTTTGAAAAAGGTGAAAAATATGGATGTCGATGTCATTCTCAAATTGATAAATAAATCTGATACTACTGTAGTTGGAGTTCTTTGCTGTATTTGCTTTTTTTAAAAAAAAAAATTGCATCATTAAATTCCTTAAGTGCATTTCAGGAGATAGCACAACTGTTACTTTCCAAGATACTGCATTTTTAGACATGCACATTATCCTTGGGAGTCACAAAAAAGTTAATTTAGTCCCTGGTTGTACTGTGTGCAACCATGACAGTGACCTCTCTGCCAAGCTGTTTCCTCTGTATTCCTGTGTATTCCTTGGAGTGGCCTCCAGTTGGAACAAGTGAGAGAGCAGCTATTGAATCTACAGTAGTACATAATGTGTCAGTATGGTATGTGCTTCTTAGAGATAGACTATACAACAAGTTTCTGACATATTTGAGGGGAAGGAGTTGTATGGTATTGTGTGGACCATATCTGAAAGATCCATATTGTTTTTGTTTATTTATAAAGTACCTTTTTCTCAGAAACAACATGCACAAAAGCCCTTGGAAAGGTTTCTTTCTTTGATTAGATCTTGATCACTTTCAACCACATACCAGCATATATTGACAGTGAAGCTTTGTCACTCTATATTCTGTATTTAAGCTGAACGAATGAAACAGAAAGAGAAAAGACACTTATTACATCCAATAGGTGGAAAATACATTGTATCCTTGAGCAAGGTACTTGAACTGTATTGCTTTATGTACTGTTCATTGTAACACTTTGAATAGAAAGGCAGCCTTTTCACAGTAAAACCATTCATTTACAACGTGTGATGTCATTGCTGCTTATATACCAGACAGACTAAAATGGACACCTACATCAACTGGTGCTGCAAATTCCAAAGGATGTATAAGTTTGTGGGAATGACAGACAGACTTTAAATGCGTTTCATTTTTACCCAGAGCTGTTAACTAAAAAGAGCAATACTTCATCTTAATGATTAAATTATATATGCATATATCATATCCAAGCAGAACTTGAGACACAGTTTAAGTTCTCCTGCAAAAATGCAATTACACAAAATTAACCGCAGTGAAAGACTGCACTGATAAAAAGACATGGGCGATTGACTGATAAACACCAACTATGGGGAATTCAGCCAAACCTTCCTGCTTATTTCCCTCCCGACCGCTACACTCTGCTACCGAATGGCGTCTGGTGGTCCCGTCACATTGCAGTGCAAAACCACTATCTGGAACCCTCTCTGCCATTATCCTCTGATGGTGGAATGAACTTCCACACTTCATCTGTTCTGCCGAGTCGCTCTCTGTCTTCAAGAAACATTTCTCACCGGACCATCTGAAACACTACACCCTAAAGGAATTTCTCTAAACTGTTTTCTAATAAACTATATAAAAATGTAATCAAATGGTTTAACACACTTGTTAGCTCTACCTTGCTAGCTTGTACCTTGTCTGGCCAACCATTGAAACCTTGTCATGCAGCCCTTGTAATATTGTTGGCTACTTTTTTTTTTTTTTTCTTGTGTTGTAGTACTCTCGGGTCACTTGTAAATTGCTTTGGATAAAAGCAACTGCCAAATGAATAAATGTAAGTATATATATATATATATATATATATATATATATATATATATATATATATATATATATAAGAATCCCAGGTTCCCTGTAAGGATGTACAGTGAATGTACAGTAATGCTAAAGGAAACCATGAGCAATGAGCCACACAATCTGGTGTGCTGTTGGATTGCGTTTGTCATGCCATCTGTGCCCTGCTGTGAATGATGTCCATGGAACATGTCAGTGCCAGGCCCGGCGCCTTTCACACCCAAAATGTGACAAACCGATTATGACCTCGGTCCCTGGGGAGAGGAGTGGAGGAAAGGGAGCTGAAAGAACACGAGCCAAGGTCAGTTTTTGAGTCTTTTTTTTTCTTTTTATATTAATATTCTCTCAACGCACAATCTGGCTGGGTTGTCACAGGAAGGAGGCTCTTGTTTTTATTTTGCACTACTGTGGCCTGATATTGTCTTCACAATAATTTCAACATTAGGATAAACAACAGAATGAAGTGCTGTCCAATTTTGAAAGCTTCTGATTGATTCCCAATGTGGTGAAATGGGTTTTACAGCGCAGAAAATAATTAAATAGCCCTTTCCCCCCTTGCTTTATTAATTTCTCTTTTAGGTTGGTAAATGGTTTAATATCCATGCTTTGGTGAGTCATTTCTTTTTATCCTCACATAATGGAGTTTATATCTCTAAGATTAAATGGTGCTGTGCAAAATGAGAGTAGTAGTGCAGGCAGTGTAATAAGCGTTAATGCTCAAACTTAGCTTTCAGCTGAAGAATTGAGAGGAGCATTTCTCTGAAAACCATGACCTGTCTGATATTACGGCACTTTCGTATGGCATGTTCATTCTCAATGGCCATATTACAACCCCATGGCATATGCATTAATATAGCATTGTGAGCTTGTTTCTGTGCCATAGGACATTCACTTGGCTGATGCTCTTGTCCAGAGGCACTCCCAAAGCAAATGTACAAAAATGCATGAAATAATACATAATTAACAAAAACAATCTGACTACTTTTGCCTGGGCTTGTTTTTTTTCTCAGTTTCATGTTTAATTGTTTGATCTATGATACCTCTGGCCACTGCACAACAGAAGTGAATAAAAGCCTTTCTCCAAGGTGCAAGAGTGTCAACTGCTCATTAAAAAACCGAGCATACATGCAGCTAAACATAAACTATACACATGTAGCCAAACGTCAAGTGTCTTATCCATTATCTTAATTAATAGACATAATCATAGGAAGGTCAGATGACCCAGTCTGTGGTGAAAGGTACAATTTGATGACAACCACTCCGTAAGGATTATAATTATAAAATGCTGCAGATATTCTTTGTGTAATTAATTACACAGCTGTAACCTGGTTACAAATCCAATAGATGTGAAAAGTGAGAAAAAAACTGCACTTCTTTGTGACTCTGACTTCATCCAAAGCTGTACAGCTTCAAAACAATGAAACAACAGAGCAGGGGGAAAAGCATGGACGCCTAATTGAGGCAGTTTCACTGCATTGGCACCACTGCAGTCTTTCTCAGACAGAGGCAAAGGTAGTGACTCACCCACAGCTTAAACATAAAGCTGTCTAGCCTGAAGTATAGTTCCTTGACCATGTCTCTACATGGCAGCCCCCAAAACAAAGGTCTACTTTACATCATAGGAGATGTCATGATGCTACAGATCACCTCATTAAGAGCTAAGACCTCTGCTGTAATTCCCCCTTGAGGCTAAGCTGGTAGTGGAACATTGAGGGAAGTACAAGTGGTGAGTATATCTACTGTAGGCCCTGGAGGAATCTCCTCACTCCCTCCCTGTAATCATATTTTTAAACCATTCCCTGCTGACACCAAAAATCCATGCTCCTGTAGACACCAGACACACAGTTCCAGTTGTACTATGATCGATTCTCATGACAGCTTGTCAAGCAGAAAAAAATATTGATCTTCAGTGGCAGTGCAGTGCATAACAAAGGCTATGCACTGAGACCACAGGCGATTATTTCCAGGTCTGCAAGGTGACATACTGGGGCATAAATTCTTAAGGAGATGGAGAAGTGCAAGTTGTCTCTACATTGTATTGTGCCTCTTAATTGTTTTATTTTATATGTCAAGTCCAAGTCTATTTCTGCGAAAATATCTTTATTTCAACATAAAAGAATAATATTGTCCAGGACACTCAACTATTTTTCCTCATCCTGAGTTGCACCTGAAATAAGTAGTCTTAACACTTACTGGTAATTTTGAAATAATTCTTCAGATCTTCAAGCAAACACATTGGTACTTTATGACCACCTTGTAATATTTTTTATAAAATGTTTTGGGAAAACATTTTATGCCCCTGTTATTATTCAGTATTCTTGTTGCTGTATGTAAAATATACTTTTTAAATATTTAAAATAACAAATAAAATATTGATGTGTAAACGAACTCTTTAAATATTCACACTGCTCCAGAATTGGATATGGAATAGTATTTCACAGTTGCTTTGGAAATCCCTCTGGAGCTTTGAGTAATGCATTTTTACAGAAAGTATTTTTCTATATGTTAATGTATGTAGTAATGATCTCCTGTTGAATTCTGACACTGCTGGAACAGGAATGAAAAATATTATGAGAATGAAGGAGGCCTTCCATATACTCTAGTCTAGTGTGTACAGTATGAGGTAGATGTAGTCAGTGTTTGATTCCTTTCCAGGCTACTCCACTAAAGCAGCGTGTAAAATTTTAGAGGTCTTGTGTTAAAAATGCCCTATGCTATCTTTTGCCTGAAAATATGTGTCTGTTTGGGAGAAAGTACTACATAGTTCAAGATGCACAGAGGCTGGCTTGTCTCCTCAGCAACAGGAAAATCATAGTAGATACTGGTATTGACACATTTTAAGGATAAACATTCATTTTTTACAATATTACACAATGAGACATATACACATAAAGATACACACACAGGTATTGCCTCTCTTGTTATGATATCACATTATTATCCATACTAGATAATGGAAAAAACCCTTGCTCATACATCTCACACAGATACAAAACTAACTGACTAAGTAATTGCTTCTGCATCCCACACACATGTCTTTATAGGTGAGGATATAGCATTTCTTTTATGCAGCCTCACCTAGAACATTTCTGTCTATATTCCTATTACGTTTCCTGATAGACACAGTCAGCCTTACCACCACAATGTCCAATCCAGTGCCAGTTGCAATCCAAGGTCTCTCATCTGTTATCACCTTTACAAGTTGTACAACCACAGATTCAAACAAACAGAGCCCCCCACCCACACAGCTTATTGAAGACTCAACCATCTTATATCTTATAAATATCCCCTTTGACCAACAACCTTTGTTTTGTCCAATGTCTGTCAGTTTTTTCTTTAATACAAGCTGTTCAAATATGATCAAATCTGAGGAACATGCTCAATGATGTATTTCATGCAGGAGTTGATGAATTCAAGTCCATCTTGGGCATTATAAACCACATTTGCTCATTAGCCTCGGACAGGTCACAGAATCCACGAGGCAATGTCTGCAGCCCCCTAATGAACCAATGTGAGAAAATGTCTGGAGACATCCGGATGCTTATCAGATCAATAAGAGGCTTCTTAATCAATCCGCACCAGGCCACCCATGATTCAGTTTTAACACATTCCTGTCATGGTTGACACCAAAGTAGAAGAAGCCTCAGCAGCGAGTGGAAGAAGAAAAACACAGTCTTGAACCCATGATGCAAGTTCCATATTTAGACAAATGCTGGTGTGATGAGACTCACTCCTCCATGTTGCTGTAATGAGATAATGATCATGCCCTCACTGACGGTGACTCATCCCAGTGCAATGCAGTCCATAGGGGGAATCCTTACCCAAAAGCGTATGACTCTTCTTTGTTCAAATTAATCAGGTGATGCTGTCATGACACAGAATGAAGGGGGCAAAAATACATCTATTACTGATAGTCTGGTAACACGTGAAGTTAGTAGTGTTTTTGGATAATTCATTTGCTTTTTTGGAAGGTCATTTCTATGAAAATAAATGCATTGATTTGTAAAAATGATAATATGATGTATCATACAAATAGCTGTTCTTATTAAATCAGACAGTAGGATTAACTCAAAGTTTGCTCCATTTCATTAATGTACGGTATATTTAGCATACATAAATCAGTGAAATTCATCATATCTCAAAAAGAGTGGCCTGCACCTTCTAGAGTACAACCTGTGCTTGACACTTAATGGCCATCCCATGGTGATCCGCCAGAATTGCACAAATGATGTGGTCAACACTCTAGTACACTTTAACACAAAACATCTTGTCATCCTGAAGGGTTCTGCTAGACTGGTATTCATAGCTTTCAGCATAGCTTTTAATACTATGCAGCCACATGTCCTTCTCAGTAAGCTGAAAGAGATGCATGGGAGTTCACACACCATCAGGTGGTACCACTTGTTCTTTACCAACTGAGTCAAGTGCGTCAGAGTAAATGAAATGCCATCTGAACCAAAAATCATAAGTACTGGAGCACCTCGGGGTTGTGTGAGCTCACTGACTTGTACAGACTGTGCACAAATGATAGTATCAGCCAGCGCTGCAACAATTACAACGTCAACTTTTAAAATGATACTGTCATCCTAGTTTCATTGTGTGCTGGTTCAAATACTATTCCGACAATTGTCTTAGATAAACAAGCTCGTTTAATGGTGTGATGAGTGCTACCTCATGTTCAGTTCTTAGAGACAAAAGAAAAGGATTCTGATCCAGAATCTACTGACTAGTTACCTGGTTTGTCTAAGCTGAAAGCACAGAGCAAGTCACCTCATACAAGTGCCTAGGCATACATATTAATATTAAGCTGCACTGCAATATTTTTATTAATAGTGTGTGCTCTCATATCTACCAACAACATCAATTAGAGTGTAACGGAAAATATTGTTTCTTTTCTATTGTGCCACAATTGAAAGTATCTTATATTATGGTGTTGCTGTCTGGTAAATTATCTCATACTTCTCCCGTGTTTCGAATCAAGAATACCAGCTTCTCCCATGTGGAAGGCGATATTGACTCCTCAAATGTACATTTGACATTAACTTTCATATTTGGTTTGTACCAATATCATGTAAATTGCTTCAGAGTAAACATTATTGCCATTTATAGGTATACATCCAGGCTATGCTATATTATTGCTGAAAGCAGGGGCTCCTTTATTCATCAGGTTTCTGCTCAGTCAAGGTCTGGCAGATTAATTTCTTGTGTTGATTTTAATGTCCTTCTTGCTCTAAGGTAATATTTTGTCCCTAAAATCCTTACATTGTTCGTATTCAGACACTAAAACACCACGTAGTGTATTTTTATGACACAGTAGAAAAATAGATAATACAATAAAATCTCTTTTATTCTATGCATACTGCTTATTTCTGTATTGCTTTATCAGTATTAATAGGAGAATGATTTTTAAATAATTTAAAAATATTCTGGCTAGCATGAAAAAGCTGCTTGAAGAGCCCTGCTCCACAGTCTAATGGCACACTATGGAAGGAGCAAAGTTCCTGGAAAGATAGGAAAATCATATGGTTGTCACCATGCAATAAAGCCTGCAGTAATGTTGGGGGTCTGAGTCCCAGGAGCTCACTGCTGTTTTAGTCTTGGTCATGGCATCTGCCAAGAGGTTCACAAAGTATGATAATCATATTGGCTTTCCTACTGCCGTGTGTTTCAGTTTCAATCTGTCATTTCAGAATTTATGAGCACTCCTGAGAATTTTAATGCATTAACATAATGGATATTGCAAATGCCTCTCTCTTATCTCTGGTTTAATTTCACTGTGACATTCACAGTGCTCAGTAGACAATGACCTGTGGCTGCCCTCTTGTTTTCTTAGGATCGACATTACCTTCAGGAAATGTGCCTTCAGTAGATGCTGTTTTAGTTTAATTAAAAATGAGAGATGCTCATATGCTAATCACATCACTCACGTATTGAGTGACGGTGCCTTGACAGAATTAATGCAAGTGGGTGTATCCTTTTTATTTCAGTGTGAAACATTGGCTTGTGATTTGGAAAAAGGCTTGCGTAAGCCTGACGGCACATCATGGTCCAGCCATGCTCATTGAGAGATGCTTTTCTTCTTTATTAGTCTTTCCATTCTATGGTTTTCTGGTGTTGCACTTTCATAGCAACAGTACTGTTTTATGCATGGTAGGCATTTTACTATATGGAGACAACAAAAGAGCAGAGCCATGACTTTTTCAGACCAATCATGAAGGACTCTCTTTTCTCTCTCCCTGCACTTAGCAAGTTCTATAATAAAGTTATAAAAGTACCTTGTGGGGGCAGTTTGTCTAGGCTTTTATAGCTGTCGATTGTGGACAAGATAAGTGGATGGGGATGACTATGCATGCACTCCAAGGATGCTCTGTGAAGAAACAATTTGCTCCATACCATTTATTGTATTTTGACTAAATTTTGTTTGAGACAGGTTGTCAAAGTGCATGCTTGGAAGAGTGTCTTCCATGCAGGGACAGTCATGGCTGGGACAGTCAGTTTGCTATTTGAAACTAGCAAACACCTTCATACCGCATCAATAACTCTGCCAGGGACATGCAGTCTCTCAGTACTGAAAATTTCTACTCTTTCTGGGAGCAACAGAATTAATTGTCAACCAAAGTCTGTTTATATTCAAGGAATATAAACTACAACCAGGGGAAAAACTACAACCACATGTAATCCTCACGAAAGAGACCATAGCTATTATAGAAATTGATTTCACATGACAAGCAATTCATATATTGGTTAACATTGTGTTATATGGCTTGGGCCTGCTGGTGCCCCAGCTGACTGTAATGTTTTCCTCCCATACTTTACATTAGCTAAAGTTCAGTAAGACTTACCTTGCTTTCTACTCGTTTTCTGGTGTTATAACTGTATCAGGATCCTACAAACCTTACAAGCAAGCCCATCTGCTGTATCTATTTTTGCTCGTTTTCCTTGAATGTGTGGCACCTGTTGTCACTTTCCATTATATGGTCATTATTACAATTGTTCTTGCCTGTTAAATTGCTAAAACAGGGACAGAAAAACACAAGTTTAAAAGAGAAGGGAGCTCCACAACATAATCATATTTATTTCCTCACTAGAGGCATCACAAGATAACAGCGGGGCTGTTTTAAAATAGCTACAGAGAAAAATACCCGCAGAAAAAAAGTTCACATTCAAAGGGGCATTCACCTTTATTTGGACTTGTTTGGTGACATTGTGGCATTCCATCTCCCAGCTATCATTATTAAAATACTGCCACCATTATGCACTTTTACCCCCAAAAACCTCATGCAGAATGTTTTGTAACAAATTGATTTTTGAGACTCTGGAGGCTTATTGTGTATGAAAATGCTATGAAAAGGTGACCTGACAAGTTCTGTGCAAATCTGTTATTATGTCATTGTTTGTCTTGTGGAAAGGGGTCACTAAAGTGTATGGAGATGGGCACACAGCTTTCATCAGTGGAGGGTGTTCAAGAAGCCCAGGAATGTTTTTCACAGAGGTGATGTTGGTTTATTACAACTGGATTGATCTTTTAGGACCCCTGATTATACATAGGAGAATACTCTTTTTCAGCTACAATCCTTTGATTTCTTAAGGAAGGGATCAGCGTACTTTTTTCAGCATCAGACATGAGTAAACACAAATGTTTACCTGATAGTCACACTATTTCTTTGGTCAGGATGGTTTTCTTAAAAGAGTTCATCTATATTGAGTTGAGAAGGGACCTGAGGTTGCAACCTATGGTAAGTGGTTGTAGTCAAGGCACTGTAGCACAAGGTATGGCAATACACTTCACTGTGGTGAAACGGATACACATGTGTGGATGTGCCATGAAGACTGTTTGCTTGATCACAAAAACAATGTTAATTACCTGTTAAACCTCTTGTATCTCCATTGCAGTTTAGGATACCTGATGACGTTCAAAGGGAGGCAGCAATGAGAGGTAAAAACCTTTTGACTCTGTATGGGCAGCACAGGGAATCCCTCAGCTTTTTATCTTCTGCTCCGGTTGTATTTTTCCCTCCCTTTGGGAGGGTTTGTTCGTCACGCCATTACAACCATTCCTACAAGGATTTTGTAGGAATGGTTGTATGTAATTAGGGTGTTTTCCCAAGAAAACACCCTAATTACATGGTTGTATGTAATTAGGGTGTTTTCCCAAGACACTGTTTTCCCGGCTCTTCAACACATATAGCAGTGACTACACTAGACTGGTAACATGGCTGTATATTAATGCCCTGGCTCCTTCAGACTATTTCTGTATCTTAGCCACTTAATCTTGTGGATCTTATAGGTTGATTTAGAGACAGTGTGGTGGCTTTGGTTTCACCATGTATTAGTTTTACACTATATGTAACATTACAAGCCAACAGGTTTTATTGTATTGTCAGGTGGTGTTTTGGGCAGCCCAGGGAGTTGCATGTGGGTGTGGCACAGCAATCATTGAATGATTGAATAGCAAGCAAGCTATGCCAGGCACCTGTGAGCTGGGCATGTTGGGGAGCTTCTCAGCCTTTAAAAAGCAGTTGGTTAGGGTAGTAATGGGTACAGCTGTCTGGAGAAAGGTAGCAGAAGTGTGTGGGGAAGCGCTCTGTTGTGGCGTGTATTAAGTTGTTTTTTTGTGAGTTTTTCCTTTTGTTGCATTAGTTTCTTCTGGGGTTTTTTTGTCTTTTTCTGTGCTTTTGTGTTTGTGTGGTACCCTAGCAGGGCGGAATATAGCCAGAGCAGAGAGCCCAGAGAGGAGGAAGGTTGTCGACCTTAGACCCACCTAGGAGAAGGACAGCCGGACAGCCAAAGGACTCTATTTTACTTGGGACACGAGGGTGTTTCTGGGGATTCCTTTTTTTGGTTTTTTGTTTTTGGTCTTAAGATTTGTTTTTATTTTTGGCATTGCTGCCTGGGGGAGAGGCGATTAGCAGCAACACCTGTTTTGTAATAAGTGTGAGTGCTCCCTGTGGCAGCCTGTGACCCCCCCCCCCCCCTCCCCACCCACCCACCTGGTCAGCCCCCGATCCCCAAAATTAACTAGCCCAAGAGCCCTCTCAGAGTTTACAAGGAAAATGACTTCCAAGGAGCTGGCAAATCAATCTGGCACACAGCAGGATGAACTACTGTAAAATGATGACTATTATTGATCATACATAAAATCATGTTAATCTCACTTTTAAAGAAATCTTTCAAGTAATCAGTTGATAGTGATTATCAGCACTGATAATCTCCTTAACCCTCAAAAATAACAATATACTGAAAGTGCCACCCTCCCCCAATTCATAATAATGTTAACATGTATAGTATCTTCTTTCTTCCCAAAGGCCACTATCAAAAAAAGATCAATAGTAGCATGTCAAACAAAACCATAAAAAATGACAATGTTGTATTCTGTGCTGGTCAGAACTTGCAGCAATGTTCTGCAATCTTTCCACATTACATGTCTGTTCAATTTATTCAGAGTCTTCACGCCAACATGAATCACAACAATGTGTACGCTTTTGATCTGAAACCCAGTGGAACTTACAGCTCACAGTCATGTTCATCTTTTCTCTCTGTGTGTAGTCATCTTGCCTGTCAAAATAAAGCTGCGCTTTGTAAATTCAGTGACATGGAAATAAGGTGTTTTTTTACATATATAAAATAACATCACACTGAGGTGTAAAACAGCTGGTAAAAATATGCAGCAATTATTAGCCAGATAGAAAGTATGCTGATGAATGTTGTGATCTGTGGTTGATTTTGGCTTTTCCATAATCCCTTCATGCAGTGGAAGACTGAAGGCTGTGAGACAACCATGTTGATACTACGGGTAGGCTAATTGGGTGTTATGTTTGTCCATTCATAGTAGACACGTAATACAAAACAAAACAAACCATGGTCTCTAGGGACCTCTGTTTGTGTCCAAATTATTTGTGTGTATGCGTTACCAGAGTCAAAGTCATGCTTTTGTTTTTGGGAAACAGACTGTGCTGAACAACACTCTACCCAAGGCGCCTGGTGACATTGTGACTCTGCTCATAAAGAAGAACTTTACAGTGACACAAGGTACAGGAGCTTATATTTATCTTTTTAGTTATACAGTTTTGCCTGAACTGAAGAAGGCGTGCATGGAAGGCTCCAAAGCAGGGCTGTTCCCTGAAGGCAAATAACCTCAGGGAAAGTCTTCAAGGAAATGCCATGTGATTATCAGTAAATTTTCCTAGGCGTTCGTTGTTAAATACTTGTTAATTTTTTGCCTTTTAGGATGTAGTGAGATAATACATTGTAAAATCTGAATATTTTTAAGAGAATTAATTTAATCTCCTTTAAACTCAAATTGTTTTATTTTCTTTATGTTTCTTGTTGGCACCACTGTATTAGGCTAAATGCAAAGATCAGTGAGATGCAGTAGCTGTAAAAATAAAATAAAAATTCAGTATAATGAGGAGGTGCTGGAGATGAGCCAACAGTGAGACGGATTGTTGGCTTGCACAGAATAAACAGCCAGCTGACATTATTGCTGTGAAGCAGAGCCTTCACCTATCCCAAAAAAATGTTGAAATTAAATGCTTGTTAGTAAAGTACATCATATTTAAAATGCTGTTTTTTGCTGTTTGTGAAACTACAGCATGCATTACTGACCTGTCATTTCAAATACTTTTCATTTCAACAATGTGAGTCAGTACCAATGACACTTGAAGACGAACTAATATACATACACACCCACACACACACACACACACACACATATATATGTTACCTTGAACACATTCATCTCTTCTTTCATCTGAACCTTTACTGTGGGCATACCTATACTATACTTTAATTACTTAATTTTACTGGCATTTATCGGTGATAATAAGTTTATTTCACCTAAGGCCCTCAGGCTTATGCAAGTTATTGGTAGTTGAACTGAGCAGGAAAATTCACCATGTTTTTTTTTTTCCCAAATAGCCTACTTAACAAACTATACAGCGCTCTTTGGTAGCAACTCAGGAATCACTAATAAAGTAAGTTAAACATTGTCATTGCAACCTATGATGGGAGAGCACAGTCTGTAAGAATAGCAGTATCACTGTGAATTTAGGCTACCATGATCCGAAAGACAGCTTTTGTTTATGTTTAATCTAATTCGTGGACAGATGAACACACATAAGACAAATTTCATTCACTAAAACAACCTCATTTAGCCTAATGTAAAAATATTTGTTTGTGTTATTTCATTTTTTAGCCAGAAAAAATAAATAGGACTCCTCTAAGAGACCCAGCTATTATTGGAAGTTTTGCGGTAATTCATCTATTCTGCTTTAAACATGCATGTCAACATTCCATATCACGCTGCATTTTATGTTGCACTATTTCTAAAGGTCGAAACTAACATTCTATTTTCTCAAAAATGTTCTTTCTGAGCTTAAAAATAAAATATAAATTTCTCTCCAGTATTATAGATCAGCCCATAAACAGCTAAAATATTCCCATCACTGTGCATCAATGATGGCTGTGAAAATTCAGAGGCTGTGGAAAATTAAGATGTAGATGTAGATTAATTGTGCCCTTTGCATATATAACACCAAGCTGCAACCATGCCCCTTCTCAATCTGTGTGCTGTCTTGAAAGTCTTGAGTGGCAAAGTAGCAAAAGGCAACAAACTAGCTGTCTGTGTATTTTTCATATTTTGACTTATTTGCAAGTGATAATTTGACAAAAAAAAATGGTGCACAATGATGTGAACTGCGGATGTGAAACGGTGTACATAGAGCAAAGCAACTAAAATGAAAAGCTGGCTGGAGATTTTGTCTCCGTCAGCCTGCCTCCTTGGGGAAATAAAGGGGAGTTTGTTTGCTGCCGCATGGCTGCCAATTCAATTAATCAAGGAACCGCTACAGCGGCCCTGTTGATTCTGTAGATAATGTGTAGAAGGTGTAAAGCCTGTTTCTGCTGCATTTAAGATTTCAAGTGCTGAAGCATTTAAACTGTGATTTCTAGTGCCAGCACAGTTGGACACTGTCATTTTGGATGGGGTTGGGGTAACAAATAAATATTTTATTATTCTTGTTATTCAAATATTCTTGTTATTCAATATACAGTATCTTGTTATTCAAACAATCTGCTGAATAAGAATAACTATTAATCTGAGTCTGTGTAGGTATATGGTACTGCTTGTAACACAGATTACTTAAATAGATTTTTACCAAAGCCTTTTTGTATTATCATAATTTGCCATCATCTTGAGAAAGCAGCTCTCTGGTCATTTACACAGTTCTAATCATAATCATAATAGCATATGCTTATTCATTGTCAGGCAAGTGTAATGACTGTCCATATTGTTGTCAAGGCTTTGTGTCCTCTCAAACAAGAGAACTCTAGGGTTTTTAATGAATTGTTGGATGCAGTTTGCAGTCTCCTAAGCATTGGTCCAGGTGCACCAGGATGCTGGTTAACTCAGAATGTCTTGGGTCATGTACCATGGACTGCAGGGTTTGCTCTTGGAGTCTCTTGTGAGTAATTACTGGGTCGGTTCTTATCAAAATGTCCTTTGCAACAAAGTCTTGTTGATTCAGTATTTTCCCTCAAGGCGTATCCTACAGGTAGATAAATAATGATCGTGCAACAGAAGCACACGAGACAAAAAGGATTGCTTTTTGGATTGTTCTGTAAACAGGCTCAATCACTGTTCTTACAACAATACAATTTTCAGAATTAGCAATCACATTCAAGCTATCAAAGTTATGGTTAAGCCTGCTGTTTAGTTTTTTCCTTCAGAAAAAAAGAAACAAACATTGACAGAGTACCTTTTCTGTATTGGAATGCTTTGCCATATGTCATCAGAATTTGAGTTTCCCTTTGTGGTCAGAATACAGCTAGTGGGGCTGGTATAGAAGGAGAAGTCACCACAGGTATTGGAATTCTAGTCCTGTCCAGGAGAGATAGAGTTACTATAGTCCATACCTCACACAGTAGGCAGAGTTATAGTGAATTTGAAATGGTCCAATAAATCAGCAAAATGGTTGCAGTTGTGGAATCCTGCAGTTCTGCTTTGACCTTTATGTTACTGTTAAAATGCAAGTACATGTGTCTGAAAAAAGTAATTTCTAGAATGTTTGCTGACATAAAGTGGATTAATTTTAACCACACTCAGAGCTTGATGAACAGAACAGAGTTATTTGTTTTTGCATATTAATGAACTAGTTTGTACTCCCTGACATTTAGCACTGGCACTGTGAAGTTTTAAAATGACCAGGAAGCTTTAGGCTTATTCACACACATGAAAAAGAACGTGCACAAAGCATGATCTTGGTGAGATTCTTTGATTTTTGGAATGACGTTAGGATTGTAAATGACATGTTGGAAATCATAGTTCAATACCTAAATTACATCACTTAAACTACAGCTCGATGGCAGCAAAGGAATAGCATTTAACCAATGTGAAAACAGACAACAGGGAAGTTCTTACACCTTTTTTATATCTTTGCACCTTTTTTCACACACAAGAGATGCAACAGAAATTGATGCGTGAAAACGCTGCCAAGACTGCTGTTCTGTCATGAGGACTAGAGTGTCACACATGAGGGTGTGATCCTCCCTGTCAGGATCTCAGGTAGAAAGTCAGGTCAGAGTACTGCTCAACCCTGCAGATTGTTTTAGTTCATACACTTTAAAAATCAGCCTGAAATCATTCTAATTTGTTTGCATAGAATCATGGCTGAATCCACTCCATACTGCTCCACTGGTTTAATTAAACTGAACACTGATGCCACTCGACAGTTTCATATTCCAGTCCAAAGTCTGATCAAACTAATTCTGTATTAATGTAAATCAAGGGTGTTTAGAAATGCTTGTGGCGCTACATGCTGGTGATGGTCCAACGATGTCGCTGGCTTCCTGTGCTGGTAAATTACAGCTTCAGTGTGTGTGCAGCAGTGATGAGAGCGACTAATGTGCGATACCAGTCAGCTCTTCAGCCGCTCTGATTGCATCAATCTGCCCAATGCAACTAGTTGCCTGGATACCTATTGAAAAAAAAGCTGTAAAATTCAGGAAGAAATGACAGCTAATTGGGACAATCTGCTTCATTGCCCAGAGCTTGAAATGTAATGTTCATAATGTAGTCTTTAAACCCCTCCTGTAGTTTATGTGTGTGTGTGTGTGTGTGTGTGTGTGTGTGTGTGTGTGCGCGTGTGTGTATGCGTGTGTTTGGAATTGCTTTGCTCGTGATGACAACCCCCACACACATACATTCTCACTGACAGTGAATGATACCGAGTTTGTAAATAACTCCTCTTCTGCAGAGAGGCAGATCAGTGGCATTCTCCTACTCCTGCCCAGAGATATCCAGCTTGTGTGCCAGGTGGACTGTGTAGCTGGCACCCGCTCTTTACCACCCAGTTTAAAGTACAAGGCCATATCTCTCCACTTGAGCTTGCTGCAGTGTAATTACAAGAAAACAGCATTGCACAAAATGATACAATCAATCTCAGTTGCACAGAGCACTTATTTTCTCCCTGTGTGAGATTAATGGTAACTTTTACGCGTTTAGTGTACAAAAAATACCAATGCATTGCATGTGCTACTAGCAAGTGCTTATTTGACCAGTAAAATCACTGACATTAAAATGAAGCCAAGTTACATTAAACAATCTGGGCAACAGTGCCTCACACAAACTGGCAGGCACTATTCCAAAGCAAATGCACACAGCATTCCCTAAAGTATTTTATATAACTCAGTCCCAACTTTTTTCATATTACCATCTGAAATGAAGGGGGTCTTTCAATCTTTGTATCACATCAAAGTGTAAAATTCTCACAAAATAATAACAAAGGTCATACAGCCATGGTGTATTCAAATTAGTGCTGTTAATACAAATAACAATAGTTATGGTAAGAAAAAGAAGATAACAATTATAATATGGAGTATTATAATAATAATTATGATTTAATAACAACCAAAAACAAAAAATTACAAAACAAAAAACAATTTAATAACTAACAACATCTAACAGGCTAAGAGATGGTTATGTTCTTTTTTCCTATTGTTAGCATTTCAGTGTATACAGATGTGGTCTGCATACAGTATGTAATAGTCTTGTTCTAATTTAGCAATTTAACAATCTGTGTCTTGTCTGATATTGTTGTGAAGGTTGTCGGTAAATATAAAACAATATATGTGCAAACATAAACATCTGTTCTATAGGGTCATTTTTCTTACTGTGGTATATGACAAGAGTAAATAAATTTTTCTGTCGCAGGCTGGCAGGTTGGGGTTTGAGAACATGAAGATATAATGTAGCAGGATGTTTAAAACAGAGAAGAAGTATATTTAAATTATATTTATATGATATTGGATAGTTCAAAAGTTAATGTCTTTGATAAGTCAGAGCTTATTTGTGTAGGACAAATCTCTGTGTTATATAGGTATGAGATAGGTCCCTCCAAACACTGGTGGAGAAAGGTGGAGACCTAAAGTTTGGGGTAAGTTCATCTGTTCATCTGGGCATTTAACACTGATTGTCTTGTGTTAACGTGTGTGTAGGGGAGTGCCTCTGTGACACAAAGCAACATGTAACTAAAAACTCATACCAATTGCTCTTGTCAAAGCAATGCAAATCAGAGCAACTGCAATGTTAAAAATGTTTGATGTTTAACAGTGGGGTGATTTTAAGCATTCACCAGTGGAGCAGTTTGGCAACATAATTGTTCAGTTTGTAATCCCAACACCCAGACTGTCATATAAATTCCTGCTGTGTCATATACTGTAACACTTTATTTAAAACCCCAGGTGCTGATTTGCTTGAACCTAGTTCTACTCTGAGGCTTCTCTTAATGGAGAGTGACGTTTATAGCATGTGAATTGTATTGTCTGTGAAATGTGCCAGTTCACATAAATAATAATGCTATAAATGAGAACTAGCAATAATTAAACTATACAGATAACCCATACAGGTAACCCAACTCATCTACTGTGGTGTTGCATCAATAAAAATGAATAAGTTTTATATCAAAACAGTAATACTTTACAGTCATCATGCTCTTGTTAAATATTGGCATTTATTCTACTTATTCCAATGCAATACCCGGCTGTTACAAGCCACCTGTTAATCGAGGATCTGCGCCTAAGATAAGATAAGATAAGATGAGATAAAACTTTATTGATCCCGAAGTATTATTAAATTATTGTGCTGGAAATTGCTCGCTTACAGTATCAAAAACAATGCAGCAATGAAGATACAAAATAAAAATGAAAATAAAATAGAGTAGAATAAGATAGAGTAGGCAAGCAATGCAATACATAGAGAGTAAAATTATATATAAATAAGGACACAGTGTAATGACACAGCAAATACAGAATGAAATATTCATGTAGCAAGGGTATTGCACAACCATTAGCTGTATATGAATATTGCACAACCATTAAGTGTTTGCTAATATTGCCTTGCATATTGCACAGTATTATGTTTCTACCTACCTAAGGGCAGCTTTCTGGTAACAGGAAAATCAGGCATCTTTTATAATGAATGACAGTGAGTACTACAATTGAATGTAATGGTCTTGCCTGAGGGTTACCATTTGCAAGACCATTACATTCAACTAAAATCTCTGATCATGCCAAATGACATGACAAATCTCAATACAGACAATATACTTATCTATGACTCTGCCCACTGTAAATGTAAGTCAGAAGTGGCTTCTGTGAATCTAACATTGCTGCTGCTATCAAAAACAACACAGAAAAATGAGTGAAAATCCTAATCTTTTTCAAATATATTACTTGGAAGTTATCTGATTAAAGATTAGTACAGAGTACACTTTGGTCATGAAGTATTGATTAAAGTTGTCTATATCTTTAAGGTGTGCATGGAATTTACACATTTCCTGTAGAAAATAAAGTTGTTCCTGGCTTGCACAGTTGCCTAATTTCAAAGTACAGAAACAGAAGTTACAGAAACAATGTCACATATGGATAACCATTACAAATTTCTTTGACCAAAAGTAACCCATGGTTTCTGCGAGCCAAGTGCCTGCAGAGATGGCAGGGCACATATTGCTATGGAAACAATGTGCGATTTTCCCTCATCATGAGGCTCTTGTTTCCCTGTAAGATGGAGTTCCTTGCCTGTACAAATAAGAGCTCTTCATTTGTACATGGAATAACATCTCCATGGGAAAAGCAAACTAATGGATGGGCTTGGCCACTTTGTGTGCAAGGGAATTGAAGAGTTGCATTTTATTCTCACCATTGTGTAGAAAGTTGTGCCAAGTCCTTTACAATGTTTATTTGTTCTGTTGGTCTATTTCTCCTCCCCCCAGGTCATCTTTCATATCATACAGCGCCAAACATGCTGGTGATTTACTGACTTTGAATTACAGTCACACTTCATAAAGATTAATAGCACATAATCATCAGCAAATTCCCAGTGTGATGCCATTCTCTTTGCCCTCTCACGTGCAATGTGCACATCTGTGTGTGGATGAAGTCTTTCTATAGCTCAGATATCTTATTTGAGCACACAAGTTTAAAAAACAAAATTCCACTTTTTATGTCAAATTAGAAGTTGAATAAAATGTATATATTTATTTTTAGATGAATTATCAATACTGCCTGCATTCAAAGCCATATCTTACAATTTTTACATGGTGTATTATTATTTAGCATACTGCAAGAGCATACTGCAAGAGTGCAGGATATGCAGTGATGCCTTGCAGTATGGCAGAAGGAGTAGGAGACTCTATGAACCTGTGATCAGTGATAATAAATAGGCACCAGCTAGACTATCTCTCATGTGATTGAAAAATGTTTTTTTCTAAACACTCAAATGGGAAATATCAGTAGCTAATAAAGTATGGAAAACTTCCCTCTGTGACTGACAAAGCTGCCCCGTATTTTTTTTGACATTTTCCATTTTATGTGCCAGTGAACCCATGATAGAAACTCTTGCTCTGCTGCAACTGGAAAATCGCTGGCTAAGAGCTCACAATAAACTCCCTAGGAGATAATATGAAAGCTGGCTCCACAAAGCCAGCTAAGCTACAGATAGACCCCCTTCACTCTGAAGAGAAGGCAGGTTCTGCTGCTGTGTGAATGAAGACCTTGTCTTAGCCTTGTGACTAGAACTAGCATCTGCATCAAAGACAATGTCCACCCTTTTTTACTTTACAGAGTTTACCTTGATTGGGGGGGAAGGCATACTTACTTGCATTCATCAAAGGTTTTTGAAGACCGTGATGGTAAATAATTCATCATTTAGTCCTGCGTCAGCGATGACACCATCTAACTTTGGCTCAACATCTGCTGCTTTTGCTTGAGCTGTGAAAATGTTAACAACCTGGCATTTCTGACAGGAGTAGAAGTTTTCATTGTCAACACTGCAGGGCAAAAGGCAGGTACTCATGCTGGAAGAATTAAATCTCATGGTCTGTTCTGGCATGAGATAAAAACAGTATAAGAAGAGATGACAGTTATCACTAAGAGTCTATCGCTTGTAATCGCAGGAGATTTACTCTTGTTTGAAGAAGTTTAATTTGATGGGCTGGTAAAATGTGCATTCATCTTCAGTTTTTAGCCTGTCATTAAACTCATAAATGTACATAATGTTTTTTTCTCTCTCTTAGCAACTAGCAAGCCTTTCAAAATCATTTGATGTCCTTTGTCTCGCAGGTCACCAATCCCCTCCTCCCTGTCTTGCATGATTGTAGATAATTTGCTTCCTTTCAAAAAACTAACCAGCTTTTTTTGTGTCTTTGTGGTGAGTGAATGTCGTAATATCTTGTGCAGGCTCATGTTCAACAATCAGATGACATCAGAACCAGTAATCATTCTCACCTTCTGATGTGTCCTTAGTCATTTCGGTTGCACCCCTTTTGCCTTTAATGACAACATTAGCTTGTTCATCTGTCTGATCAATGTTCATTGCAGAGAATTTCCGGCCAGCTTGTATGTAATAAACTGATCGTTTTTAAATCCCTGTGTCACATCGGATAGTTTTTGCTTGAGGTTTTTAAGGTTTTTAGGTGAATAGGAAGCCATAGTTAAGACTTCAGCTTGCAAAGTATAATAGCAACTCAGACAGGACAATACAATATGAGCGAAAGATGGCCATTTTTAAATATCATTGAAAATGAAAGACAAGGTATCAGAAATGAAACCAAGAAATATGACAACTGTAGTTTATGTTTCTCACACCAAAGCTGTTTATATACAATTGTTTCCTTCACACATCATTACATTGCTCAATACAAAGCTGACGTTGTTGGCTTGTAGTGAACATTCGCTGTTACCATTCGCTGTTTTCTGGTGGGTTTGTCATATTATACTTGTTGCTGACAAGGAGGAATATTCATCTATTTCAGTTGTGGTATTCCCAGCTTCAGTAAGCACATTTGTCCATATGCTGTCCTGGAGGAGAGTTTCAAACAATCCCAAAGCCACCATTTCAGTGTTAAAATCACTGAACAGTAGCAGTTAAAGCAGACATTTTAGGAAGACTGCTGTACCATATTGTGTATCACCATAAATATTTCATGTCAGAGATGCAGTTTCGCAGTGGCTTTGCAGTGCCTCATTAAACTGTGCCTTTGGTTTTCTCTGACAATGATCAAGGCTTTATTTTATGCCATTCATCATCTGGGATTCTAAACCGTCCTGCATCTTCCTGGGGCTTGCAATAAATTTACATTTATTCTCAAGAAAAAAAAATGACAAGTATCTTTTCATCCTTTTATCAACCTTCAACCTGAAGGTACAACTGAAGATTATTCAGCTGTTGTGTGCGTTTTCGTGAATGCCCTGAGATGAGGCAGCTTGATTTAGAGGAAGAAGCCCCTCCCCCCCCACCCATCCACCCACACAAAGACACAAACGTGTTTCCCAGACATGGCTGCAGTGCCTAGCGGGACCATTGCACCAATTCATTTCTTTAAAGCTGAATGTCTTTCTGCAGGCTATTACAAAACTGCCATGTAGACAACAATGTCTGCATCTGCACAGTGTATGGTCAAAACTGTGGTGATCACCAAGAGGCTGAGAGCATAGGCAGGGCATTGGAGAGATGTATAATGCCACATACATAATGAGATGTGCTGCCTATTTCCTTTGCATAAGAACTCTGATTTTTCTTTTGTTGTCAGAGGCCAAGGTGGTTATGTGATTACAGAGAATTTGACAAGTAAGGCGGTGTGAAATGTAGCCTAAAACACCCAAAATAACCATAACAGCCTAAAGGCACAGTAGGTTGCCTACGAATATGTTTATTTTAAGAGTAATTAGAGAGTGCACTCCCATTTCTTTTTTCACTGTGAATCTAACCTCCTACACATCCAGTCATTAAAAAGAACATCCTGGGTTAGCATTAAAGCCGAGCTGTGATGCGTGTTGACAGCAGTGGCATAACAGGAAAGACCCAGAGGAAGGTAACTTGATGACACCTTCGTACTGCAATATGCATCACAATCTGTGGATTTTGGGATCAGAATAAACAGCTCACGTGCACCGTACTCCAAAAAAGAAATGTCCGTAATTGCCTGTACAGCGGTCCCCCCTTATCTGCAGTTTCACTTTCGCTGGTTTCAGTTACCCGGTCCAAAAATATTAAATGGAAAAATCCAGAAATAAACAATTCATAAGTTTTAAATTGCGCTCCGTTCTGAGTAGCGTGATGAAGTCTCTCGCTGTCCCACTCGCGACGTGAATCACCCCTTTGTCCAGCATATCCACGCTGTATAGGCTACGCTACCCACCCGTTAGTCACTTAGCTGTCTCAGTTATCAGATCGACTGTATCGCAGTGCTTGTGTTCAAGTAACCCTTTTTTAAATAAAATAAACTTTAAAAAATCAATACTTATGAGGACCTGGGCATTGGTCCTTAGTTTACTTTCTTCTTCATTTAAAATTTTTCCTGGCCAGATATGTATGTATAGGGAAAAAAAAACATAGTATACCGTATATAGGGTTCGATACTATCCACGGTTTCAGGCATCTGCTGGGGGTCTTGGAACATATCCCCTGCGGATAAGGGGGGACTACTGTATTTGCAAATGGAGCACAGGTTGTTAACTTTCCTGTTGTGTTGTTCTGAGTATTTCATGCTGGCGCTGCTGTTATGGGAGGAATGTGCCTCGCACTCCCCTGCCTCTGCCAATGTTCTGAGAGGAAATTGGCCTCTGGGTAATTGTTTCACTTTCACTGTGATTGGGGGCAGAAGAATGCAATTATGCCACCCCTCTCATTTATGCATCAAAACAAAAACAAAACTATATACAAACGCAAGGCATGTGACAGCAGCAATCTACTGAAAAACAAAAACCAGCTGAAACCAGGCAGCTCGTCCGCAAGGTCTGGAAAAATAGCAAAGTTACCAAATTTAATTTGCCTGCTGACTGCCCACTTCCTCAGTCTCTCTCAGGCTTTTGCCTAATTAAACTCTGTTCTCTACAGTTTGTGCAGGTTAGTCTGTGATACTTTTGCAGGAGTGCGACAAAAGTGATTTTCCCATGCCTGACGGGACCCACGTGTTCCTCTTGTATACAGTCTGGAAGACTAGAAGACTGAAATTTTCTGCAAATGGTCTCTGTGAAAACTTTTTGTTATTACATCTGTGTTCAGGTTTTTGTGCATTTTGCAGTAGCTCTATGCGGTGTGAAACCAGGCCCCTGCGGACCTGTGTTCCCAACACTGTAAATATCACCACTTAGGGGGTCAGGGGAATAACTTAATGATAAAAATAAACATGACATAAAAATGAATAATTGCATGGGTTCAGTCATTAAACTGTAGCCCTCTGAAAGTAGGATCATTGACATCCCCTACAGAGCTGTATTTTATTATTGATTCAACAGGCCTCTGAATTATTGAAAGGTTTCACTGCCTGAGGTGAGAAGTATCCACAGAAACGTGTCAATATTTGTGTGTGTTGGTGGGGCCCATCCTGTTGGAAGAGATGCAGTGCTTACTCTTTGCTTGTGCCATTTTTTCTGACAGTAGGAGAGTGTGTAATCTGTAAATAATCCACATCCCCTCATTTCCATGTTTCCCCACTGATCTCTGCATGGCAGGGTCTGCGGGGTGGTAATATATGTGGTGTAGCATCCCATAATCATCTCAAAATGTTTTGTGTCACAGACAGCACAGCTCGCCGGTAACCTGTACGCATCTTCCCAGATTTGCGTAGTGTTTCTGCTCAAATGACAGAATACTGGCATACTGGAAATCAAAATAATGGCTAAATTATCATTTCATACCACATCAGAAAATGAAAGTTACACCATGGGTCAGACGTGAACAATGCCTGAGGTGCCTTTCCCCCAACCCAGTCCCTTTCCCTGAGTTCCAGCTTCTCCAAGAAAATAAAACTGGTAGCTCAGTTTTGATTCTGTAAATATGAAATTCTATCCACCAAAAAGAAAGCCACCCCCCCCCGCGACAAATGCCCCCTGATAATTCCCTCAGCTCAATTAAATAATTCATTTGCATATTAATTGTCAATGCGATGTCCTTAACAGGCATTTTTAATTGCGTTTTTAAAGACCAGTCTGAACCCCCCTAAGCGTCCTTGAAGCACATTCAGAGGGCATAAACACTATAAAAGGGGATATTATGGGATCACTCAAACTAAGATCATCCAAACAAAAAACAGCAACAAAATAGTAACATTTAAATTCCCCATTGTCCTTTTAATACCTCTAAAGATTCTGCTCCCTAAATATCAATAATGTTTCCCCGTCTCTTCAGTGGTCTTGAGAAAATATTAATGTTGGAAGTAAGAATAGCAACTGGAAAGTCAGAGCTTCTGAGATGCAGGGTTAATTTCATTAGCACTAAAGACAAATATAAAACCCACTCAGACATTTCTTTCAATTTCCATGATCAGAAACATATAAGAGTATAATCCCTGCTATAAATCAGAGTGATGAAAACAAACTAATTCATGGTAATTTGCATTGTGAATAGTGGTCTTAACATTGTTATGCAAACGGAAGTCATTTCCATGGAGGATAATTCAACCGTACAAAATCCTTTCAAAGGAGCTTAACAAAGATTTCACAGTCTCTTGGGTGTTCATATTGAGACATGTAAGGAGCAGTGCATGTTTAATACACAAATTATATGTTTTTGATAGAATGCTTTGATACTGTGATAGCAATATTCTACCAACTAATTTATCTTTCATCTGAAGCAGCTTCAATATAAGGTCCAAATTATGGAATGCAAGAACACTGGAGTTTATAACATTTTGTAGTTTGAAACAGGCTTTGTAATATTAGGTTACACAAAGGACTTACTATATGTTAATGACTGTGGGGCCAGTTCTGACTTGAGATGAATGTGTAAATTCTGCGTGCCTCTTACGTTACATTACTGTCATTTAGCAGAGGCCCTTATCCAGAGCGAATTCTAAAAAAGTGGAATGAAAAGTTGCACCAACAGGACACCACTAACCACATATGAGCAAGTGCCAAACATAGCTCTGAGATTGAAAGTGCCTAGGTCGATATGTAAGTGCAAGTGGAATAAGCACAGTCTAGGCACTATAACCCTGTAATTACATCAAATTCTGAAGTACACTTCCACGTATATAATTGCACATGAGAGGGGAAAGAAAACATAGTTGGGCAGGGGGGCTGAGGTGCAGCCTCAAGAGGTGGATCCTTAGGCTAAAGCAAAAGCAGGCCAGCGTCTTTACTGTTCTGTCTGTAACAATAAGTTCATTCCATCACATAGGGCAAAGACAGACAAGTGAAGATAATTGGGGGCCATTCCCTGCACTACTTGGTAGGCTGAAACCATAGTTTTCAAGTGGATGCAAGCTGTCACGGGTAGCTTGTGAAGGGAGATCAGGGAGGGTGAGACAGAGAACAATTTGGAGATATTTCGGACTAACCAAGCAGCAGTATTGTGAATAAGATGCAGGGGTATGATCGCACATGCAGGGCAGTCAGCAAGAAGGGAGCTATAATAGTCTAGGCAGGAGAAAATCAGGACTTGGATCAGGAGTCAGTGGAGTAGGTGGTCAGAAGGGGGAAAATTCTTCTGATGTTGTTTAGCAAGAATCTGCATGTTTTACTGACTGATGTTATGTGTTGTCTTTTATCGGTTTCGTCAATATGCTGTAATTGGGAACATATTTTTTGAAAATTGAATAATATTCTCTCTGACATCTGAAATGTGGAAGCGTACAGGGGAAGTGGAATGCAACATCAAAGTACACTGAATGTTCAATAGTTAACCCATGTGGTGTGATCAAACTAATAAATTGTTCAGTGGTTTGGCAGCACTTTCATAGATTTCACAATTTCATGCAAAGCTGTTGAAAATGCATATTACATTACAATGCATTCTTTTAGCAGACACACTTATCCAGTGCAACTTCCAGCACAATAGAACAGAAGTGTATCCATTCAAGTTGATGAGAATATCTGTGATACAGAAATGCTGTATTTTCTCAAAAGTATCTGCCCAGCTTTCATAATTAAAGTTGTCAGTGTTTTACGGCTGCATTCTGCAACAAGGACTGATAATTCCATGAGAGAATCGATGGGCTACCATTGTCTAGGCAGGGAGGTGAGGTTTTTCAGGGCAATTTACATTCATTCACTGCAGCAGACTTCTGCTGCCCATTTTAATAAGCCTGAATGCCAAAAAACTGAAAAACACGTAGATGTGGCACACAGAAAAACACTCAGCACCCTTAAGTCTGAATTGTCCCCTGTATGATTTTTGTTCTGTGAATAACTTTTCTGTAGAATATTACAGCAATGCTCAGATGAAGTAGACCAAGAAAGCTAGGTATTCTACAGACTAAAAGGGACTTCAGAGCAATGGCCTTAAGAAATTGGTTTGTCCACATTTGTACTGGATTGATAAAACATATGGACTACTTAATTAAAATATGAATCAAAGTATAATAATAATAATAATAATAATAATAGTGACACAGATGTATGTGGTGCTTTCTATGCAATCATTGGGACAGTCTGGGTTTTCTTTCAGAAATCTGCCATTGTATGTGTCTTCACATTTCTCTTAAACATCAGTGTAAGAGTGGCTCTCTCACAAGTTGCACACTAGGCTGAGGAATAGCTTCTTGTTGATAGTGAGAGATTACAAATTGCCTCACTGTGCATTCACTGTGTTCTAGTCAGGGAACAATTAACTTTCCACTTCTTCTTTCTTCAGCCAGGTGGTGATGGGTTTTTGGCCTCATTCAGTCCAGCTGTAGAGCTGATTTCCTCTCTTTCAATAACTATGTTTAGCTAAATTAATTAAAATTAATTAAAATTAATTAAACTCAAAATTAATATTCCTTTGTTCTCCTTTGTTGTTAATTTGAACCAGGATGAACAAGGTGCACTGGTAAGAGATAATTTGCTAACAAACAGCAATGGTTATTCAATGAATAAACATGAACTTACATATATTTATGGAGTCCAGTGAACATTCTTAAAAATGGCCAAACTGGTGCATTAACTTTTTTGTAATGCACCTGACATGGAATCAGTAAAAAAGAGATACAACAAACATAGATAGTAAGATAGATAGATAGATAGATACAGTATCACTGGTTCCTGTTTTTTTACTGGCTCCATGGCACCAAAATTGTACCTTTCAGTAAGAAACTTGACCTTAAAATTATACATATTATACAAATATACGCAGCAACTTAGTTACATGGAGCATATGATGTGCTTTCATGAATATTGTCTTTTGCCCTTGACATGAATATTAATAAGTTGGTATCTGCTGGTATGTTTGGGGGAGCTGAGTTTGGGAGTGCTCAAAATAGCTAACATTTTCTCATCATTCAAACTTTTAGTTCTCTTTGTAATTAAAGATGGAAGATAATGATGAAAATAAAGTTCTTGAATAATGGAATGAATAATTATTAAGCTCTAGCCTGATTACTGTAATTATTCATTCTAAGACAACAGCTCTAGATATCACCATTTGTGAATTTCACATATAAAGCTACAGTGCCTACTGTGGTACACCACGAAATGACTGCAACGAGCAGGGCACAATGCTTGGTCACAGAAGAGGCTGGACCTAGAACATGAGACCCATGTCATGATTTTCAATGTCTAGTGTATGCTTGAAACATATTGTAACTCTATAACTTTGATATAAGATAATAAAGTGGAAAGCATTATACCATCGTGGATCAATACAATATGAGATGACCAAATCTCATAAATGTAGCTTTTAACAAACAGTAAAAAAAACAATTGTCAAAGCAATGGAACAACGTGTGATGTGATGTCATCATCAGAAACACATTTTTTAGATTTTACAGTTTTTATGAGATTCGGAAAACATACAGAGATGGATGAGACATTATTCTGCTCACTCAGGACAAAAACAGACTAAATGCTTAGAGCTGGATTAGTAGTTTTCTCTCTGCATTAACACAAGTAATGTATATTGCCCTTTGCAATGGTATTGCATAACAAATAAGTGATATAATTGAAGTTACAATGGTGAGACAGCACCATGATTCTCACAGAACTTGTCACTAACATTGCCACCGAAATTGCTTGTTCAATGATTCAGGTCTCAGAGGGCCAAAAATGCTTTCTAGCTTTTCCGTCTCCCAGAGTCATTGTCTACCTGAATGAATCAGTCTGTTTTCTGAAAAGAAGGTTAAGCTATTTACGCTTCCTTTGAGAAGGTGGTGATATGAAGGGACTTCACAACCCTGCTGGAATTCCGAGCGTGGGCAAGAAACAGTGCGGAATCATGCTTCCCATTAACCCTACAGAGGTAGTTATTGCGAGTGTAGCGGAGCATCTGAGGGAGGTGACACCGCTGTTTCTGGACGACCCCCACAGCCTCCTGGGAGACGCATCTCAGAGACCTGTGTCCTGGCAATACCCTGCACAGCTGGGCCTCTCCTCAACCATGGAGAAACAGGCCAGGAACATGAAGGGATCTTTGTTGAACACATTGCTTGGAGAGTTTTCAGGAAGATTTTCACTTGTTTGAAGGCATTGAAGGAAATAAAAATACATTTTTCACTGCAGATTTTTTTCTTCCTCTCACTTCACCTGTGTCATCTTAGTGGCAGTGCAGTTGATTACTGCAGAGTAGTCTATTGTGACCTTTTGGTGCATTCTGATTATTTTTTTTTTGCAGCGCATTCAGTGAAGTGCTATTTCTATGATCAATGCTTGTTGAGGTCGCAGTGCACTTTCCCTGTCCAAGTTTCAGTAAGGCTCTCTTACAGACCCAGCTCTTTTTGAGGGAATGCATAAAGATCATTTAAAGTTTTTAGGGTTTTATTCATCATTTGAATGAACAGCAACAGATTACAAGTACAGTCGGTATCCTAATAATCCGGAATGGCTGTGAAACAGTTGTTCAACTAAATTTCCTGTTCAGCCTGAAATGCCTCACTGCTGTAGAACATTGTTAAATAAAAGCCTTTAGCTACAGGCGATAGCAGACAACCCCTAATTTCACTGTCATGGTGAAAGGTCAAAACCAGAAATGTTGCCTTCATCTCTGTCCATGCCACAAAACAAATGAAAAGGAAAAGTAAAGAAAAACACTTTGGACATTTTCTTTCAAAAGTCAAAAATGATTTCAGACTAGTTCTTTGGTGTTGAAGAATTCCAAGTCTTACATTAAAGTGTGTGTGTGTGTGTGTGTGTGAGAGAGAGAGTGTGTGAGTGCTAGTGTGGGTGGATGGGGGATGGGGGTGTGTCTTTCTTTCTGCCTGTTGGGACACTTAACCTCTCTCTCTCAGTTTGCGCTTATCAGTGGCCCAGACCTCTAGAAGTAGTAGGGTAGTGTTTATGTATGAAGACGCATTGAGAAACGAGGGAGAAACGTGTCTGTGGGGTGTGGCAGAGTCTTTTATATTCTTTTATGCTACTTCCTTTGATTTCAAACCCTTATGCTAATTGCAAACATAAGATGTCTGGATATTTTCTTTTGGAGAGATCAGGGATCCACCACTGATCCTCACAAAGATATTTTTTAGTCACCAATTACACACTGCAATGACACTGGTAGCAATTAGGCACAAGGTGTAAATGCTTTGCTGCAGTTGCACAATTACCGCCAGGGCTTCCAATGTCGATAGTGTCAGTGGTGAATTGTGATGATCTGAGAGCGGCTGCGTTGTGATTAAAGTCTATATTGCTATTCCTCTCAGAGCAGCGACCCAGACCGGAGAGTTGGAGTTTGCCTTTGAAATTGCATTAGGACAACATCCTGCTCCAATGGTGACAGCTGCGTGCTGGGGGAGCGTGTGTTTTACGAGGGCAGAGCATCCGTGAGCGGACGTTCCCGGTGATGGATGACACAAACATGTCCCCTCATTGTCAGCGTCCCCGTGACTCACCGGATAATTTGATGTGCCTGTAACCAATGGGGACAGTGGCGCGCTGTGCCCCGTCTCTCCCCTGCTACACCGCCGCCGGCTCCAGTGGCAAATCTCTCAGACAGCTCCATCTTATGATTGTATTAAAACTGATAAGACAGGGAGAAGTGGGGGGGAAGTGTACGTGTGTGTGTGTGGTGGTGGTGGTGGTGGGGGGGGGTTCTCTCTGGTGTTGGCAGGAGGAGGCACTGTACTGTAAGTAGCTGTAAAATCCCGTAGCTGGTTCAAGTGCCAGCTGCTTCATTGAGAGAGATGATCCATTCTTGAAGGGGGGAGTTATCTTCAACAACTGTGGGATAAGCCTTGTGGAGGGTACTGCAATTCCACCAACAGCGCCGGGCTGTCAGTGCCGCAGAGAGGGCAGGTGTGCGGGCATAATGAGGCTGGGGACCGTCTGCTTTAATGGTCGAGCAGAGACAGAGAGCAGAGTGTGCAGACAACTCAACCTAAGGTGAACCTTGGTGAGAGCAGCATCACTCTGATGGAACGAGACAGGATGGTATGGGATGGGGGGGGCCGGGGGGGGGGGGGGGGGGGGACATGAGGGGCTGCTGGGATTCACACAAGGGTTAGTAGTTCATAAAGGGTTCAGGATGAGCTGGATGTGGAGCTGTGATTTCATAAACAGCCACAGTCAAATACATACTCAGGAGGGGGTGGGGGTGGGGGGAGGGGGTGTGTGTGTGGAGATGCTGTTTATGGAAGCGCAGGTCTAAACTTCAGATCTAGGGCTTTCTGAGTCCCATTTGGAGTCTCCTTTGATAAACGCTCCACCCCTGCGTGAGTCTGTCCTTAAGCAGGCCTTATTATTACCCAATTAAAGATTCTTCGCCGGTGGAGAGGGTGGAGGGGGGGCCTTTTCAGCCGGGCGGCGGAGGAAGCGGCGGCTGCCATAATGACTCCTTGTGGGATGTCAGCGGTGACATTCAGGAAGCGGAGAGCATGCGGAAGAGGGGAGCGGAGCGAAGTGCGGAGACGAGAGGGGAGGCGATGCCGCCCATGCGAATGAAGGTCCCTGCGACACTGGGGCAGATTAGCATGCAGCGTAGGTTTCCCCCACTGCACCGTCGCTCTTTTCTGTGTCCTGCTGTCATCCTTACTTGGCCCCCATTTTAATTGTATCGAATGGCTTATCATCCTTCTATTGGTTTTTGATTAAAAAAAAAACACCCCTTCCCCCTTCTTTTCTCATCTCCTTTCTGTTGCATTCGGGTGAAAAGGATGCAATTAGATATGGATTTATGAATTTGATTTTTAATACTGATCTTGTGCTTTGTTTGACTTTATTGAAAAAAATGAGTGTTTTGTCTGACTTGATTTTGTAGATAAAACATTAATCTAATGAGTATTGTAACAGAACCACAACGGCTGCATTCATATGATTGCTCATGTGGTGTGGCTGCAGTGCAGTGCTATCATATTCTTCCAATCTAGACAAAGGTCAAACAGGCTGAAACATCAAGGTCTTTTTTATAATAAACTGTTGTTGAGAAGTCCAATGTATGCCAGGTATGGTCTTTATCCTAATTATTCAACATCCCTGCTGATGTGAATCACAAAAGCACAAAGACCAGAAGATGAGTAAAGTGGAAAAGGATGATAGTGGATATTACACAAAAAAAATGAACTGAAAAACTATTACAAGTAAGGTATTGCAACACAGGATTGTATAGCTGTGCTTTTTATGTGTGTAGTATCATAATTCAAATATGATTTGAACTGTGTATTATTACTGCATCATTTATTTGAACATGGATTCACTTTCCTCCAAAACTCCAGACACACATCATTTGTCCTATCTATTTTTAGCTGCTGACGCAACGAAAGAGGTTTGCTCAAAACAAGGTTTACAGACAAACAGATAGAACCAGTTCCACAAGAGCATCACACGCAATCTGAAAATCCCACAGAGCAGTCGCTGTGGCCCAAGCCATCCAGATCTGGTCTGTCACATCTCGGGGGGGGGGGGGGGGGGGGGTGATCTGGTGAGTGTCCTTGATGGAGCAAGGTCGCTCTGTGTCAAACCAAAGGGGGCAGTTGTATTTGCAGATGGTCTGCGTCAAACATCGAATTAACACATGTCAGCTGCTAGGTCCACGCTGTCTGTGTCCACCATCTCATGGGAAGAGATGTGACTGTGTAGTTTAATTTGGCATTTTGGGGGTGGTGGAAGTCAGCTTTTCTCAGTGTCAAACGGGTTTATAGTGTGTGATGATTAGTCAGATTCACAACCTTTTTATTCAGACTGTATAAAGGTTATTGCCATAACGGCAAGTAATTCATAAATTCACCCATAAACAGCACTCTGATGACTGCTTATTATGTAACCTCCCAAAGACTAATTATTATAAAAAACAATGACAAACTGCCCATGCTGATATAAGAATCAACTACCTCAAAAACACTAGGACAGAATTATCCCTATATAAATGCTGTTGAAATAATTTGCTTACGAAAATCAAGCAAATTTGAGCTATATCTTATAATAATGGTTTTGGGCTCCCTTGGAACATGTGATGTAACAGGTGCATTATGAACAAAAAGAAAAAAAATCTAATGATATTCATAATCCAAATATAACAAATATTTTATGTAGTGTGAATTACCAAAGGGCCTAACGTGCAATTTGTTGAAAAACAAGTCTAGCCGTTTAAGTGCCCCTATGCCATCTGACATTGCATGAAACAGACTGTTGAGTTGCCACCTTGTTGAGTTTTATGACTGTGTTCCTAGGACCAACCAAAGAGATGCAGCTAAAAGGTTGGGTATTCCACAGTCTAAAGTGTGATCCTAAATGGCAGGTAGAGAAAAATGAAGACTGAAGGAGAAAATGAACTCAAACCAGCAAAGAACCTTTGACTGTGGTGGCGCTTGTCAGGCTGGAGGGGTTTGTGCACCACAGCACTGCAACTTAGATAGAGCCAGTTATCATGGAGACACTCAGACACAATTACTGTGAGTCAAATCATGATTTTATGTTCAAAATAATTTAGTTCAGGACCTTGACCCTTCACAGCAGTGTCACCAGCACGGCAGAAAGCTCTTCATTTTTGCCCATAACAAGCAGTAAAAGACACATTGAAACACCCACACACTAACACACACACACACTCACACACACACACACACACACCATTTCTTTTATTAAGCTTTGTAACTGGAGTGCAAAAACTAAACCTTACATTTGTTTTTTATCTGTTCCTTTTTCCTTCTTTGCAGTGATACTCAAGGATATCCTTCATTAGAAATCTCCCAGCACTGGGGAGGATGACTGTGCCATAGTCCTGAGAGAGAAACAAGTGTATGCCTGTCAGAGGCAAAGGACGAATGCAGCCTGAATAATTGATTCAGTTGTTCTGCTCGGCTCCAGCAGTTATTTACTTATGGGGCAAGGGCTGGAGGGGGAAACATGGATGGCTAAACAGATAGTCCAGGAAAATGACCAGATATATCCTTCTCCATTTCACAGATAAATCCATGCGTGTTTGTAATGCCTCCCCCCAAGCTCCACCCCCCCCCAAGCTCCACCCCCCATATGCCTGTCTATAAAATGGAGGTCTAGGTGCCCGTGGCACACTACAGAAACATTATGAAATTAAATGTATTTCCATTTACGGTAATCCCTCGCCAATGTTACGCATTATCTGGCTGCCCTGGGAGAACTGGAGTCTTGGAGCAAGCAGGTTTTCAGATGTGCTTGCCCTTGGGACAAGATCACTTGTACAGCTGTGGGTGAGAAGGGGGTCAAGAACAGCCGCTGCATTACAGATTCATGCTGCTCTCCCAAAAATTAAATATTTGTCATTCATCAGCATATCTGGGTACAAAATAAACCTCTCTAATCTCTCTACAAATAGTTCTTATTCTGTTTTATTAAGCACTGTTTGCTCAGTTCCTTGGTTATGGCTCCTCTGCTGAGAGTTCATCTACTTAAATGCCCATTTAACTTTAATATAACCAGCTTTCTATGAATGATGTATTACAGGCAGAGATCGATCGGTTCATGAGCTGACTCCAGTGGCCTCCCTATTGATTAATAGTGACAGTAAATTTTAGTAAACAAAGTCTGTACAGATGTGTTTTACAGTATAAATAAAGGCAATAAATCAGTATTATTTCACCTACACTTTTCTTTTACAAGACCTAAGTAAAAAAAAGGTAGGTTTCTTTGAATACATGATGACATGTAATATTTTTTTACAATCTAATAATACAAAGTTCCTTCCTTAGATAGATTAAATGAGTATCTTCATTGCACAAATATTCGGCCATCCCTCTCTTCTCTGAAATGTGGTAAAAAATATCAGTGGTGCCAGACTTTGTGACCTCTAAATCCATCCCTTTTATGCTCTAGATACTCATGTCCAAATCACATGCTCTAACTTCGCTGATAGGGATCTACGAGAGAGAAAGAGAGAGAGAGAGAGAGACAGAGACAGAGAGAGAGAGAGAGAGAATTGAAAATGATTTTTACACAACAGGTGTAAGATCAGTTATTAGATTGTCAATAATGGTATTATTATAAGCAATGATGAAGATGATACCTCTTCAGGACCAAGTGGTTTGAGACAATCCACAACCAAGGCGTTGGTCTTTTTCAGAGACACATTCCATTTGAATAAGAAAACAATGTTGAGATATACAGCATTCTTTCTGTTGAACTTTCAGTTAATATGGCCGAATATGAATGAGACCAAAACCAATATATCTTTGGAGAACAAGACAAAATACGTTGTCATTTAATCATTTCCTCAGAAGTGGCTCTTGCTGTTGCTACTTTTCAGTAGGTGCTTTTCACCTCACTGTACAATATGCTCTGAAGAAAATGTAAACCTACATGATTGCATACCAGCTGACAGTTTTATAACCAGCGCCTTATTCATGCTATCTTTGGTCTTTGTTTCTACATGACAGGCATTCTCTCTGCTACAGCGTGTTTCCTAGGTACATCTAAGGTGGCCGCATTTGATGGCTTGTGGATCAAGCATTTTTTTTTCTCTACATTGATGTTGTAGGCGGAGAAGGAGTACTAATGGTGAAGTGCTGTTGGAGAGAATGTGACCAATCTGTCTGGGATTTGTCCCTCAGCCTAAAGTATACTTGCAGCCACCGCCAAATGTTTGAAAGATGTCACTGTGCTCGTTTTTTTGTTTGCACTGTTTCCTGCATGTGTTTGCCTCCCACTGTTCGATGGAACAGTAAATAAACTCATTTATCAAGACCCTGTCAATCCACAGGCATTTTTCACACACAGGCGGCTGAGCAGGCTGAAGACCGCACCGGAGCGTGCTCTCGCCAATGTATGTCAGGCAAGAACACCCTTGAGACTAAGCCCCTGCGTGTTTATGGAGGGCAGTGGGGGGGGAGGGGGGGAAGGTGGTTTTTTCTGAGGCGAATGGAAATGAAGGAAAACCTGTGTTGTTTACTGTGTAAACCATTTAGCAGGGAGCCATTTTCTTTATAGTTGCTGTAAGGGG
Source organism: Megalops cyprinoides (assembly GCF_013368585.1). Lineage (NCBI taxonomy): Eukaryota > Metazoa > Chordata > Actinopteri > Elopiformes > Megalopidae > Megalops > Megalops cyprinoides. The sequence continues at coordinate 20,027,774 of NC_050589.1, forward strand.
ATCTATTCTGAAAGAGACATGAACCCCTTATGTTACACGTGTATTGCTAGACTCCAGCCCTCCAGGTCAGCTGCTTTTCATTTTTCTTCAGCAATTTTTGTACACTGGTAATTGAAGTCAAATTGTGCCACTTAACTGGCTTACACAACTGTCATAGCTGTTTCCGGCATAAACCAGTCAAAAATGCAGCTGAAATAATGGAACCTAAATATCTTGTTCTGAAATGTCCCAGCACTTCCACTTGGGACCTGAATCCAGTGCCATCCTGTTAGTTGGTTGGTGTCAGTCTGTTGTGTTTGAGGTGCAGGTAACTCAGAACAGATCCTTTTTGTACTGCATAGCCAGGAGTTAGTAAGCCCAAAACGATAAATATAATGTGTATAATCATACTGAGAAAGATCCTCCAGACCTTTTTTCAAAAAAAAAAAAAAAAATGAGCAGAAAAATGTCCCTTTGCCACTGGCAAGGACACATGTCTGACAGTATTGTCTTCCTCTTGTGAAGTCACATCATCAGCTTTTCATATTGAAAGAATGGGTGAGCCCTAAATGTGATTTCATTCCTGACTTATGAAAATACAGATCACCCAGGATAAAAGGAGCTTCGGCATTCTGATGACATTGAGCCAATGAGTGTGCAGGGGAGCAGTGACAGCCGTGCCAAATGTGAAGCTAATTAGAGACACAGAGATGACTGCTGGTGGAAACGCGAATCCTCTTCTGTTAGAAAATGTGCTGTTTACTGGAGTCAATGGTGTTGCATGGCACGCTCTCTCTGAGCCGGTGGAGGTAAACAGCCAGAGATAACGAAAGAGGGCTCCTTCATTCCACGTGCACTTTAACACAACTTTCCATGGCTGGAAATACTGTAAGGGGTCCTGCTCTATCCCTGTCCCTTGTGTACACATGCACATCCTTCACATTTTAGAGGTTTTTGGAGGTAGAGGTTCTGCCTCTGTGTCTGTATGTGTGTATGTGTGTGTGTGTGTGTGTGTGTGTTTGTGTGTCTGAATAAAAAATGAGGAGATGAAAGACATTTAATTTATTTTGTGCAGCACTTGATTTGTTTATAACTCATCATTTAGACACAGGAGATCTTGTCAACATTATTGCACTTCACTATATATCTATAACTATATCTACAGGGGGTTGAAATCAAAATGGATACACCAGACAATATGTAAATATGTATTAACTAATTAGGAATCAGCTGCTCAATCAACTTGTTATACAAGTTTTTAACTGTTCCTAGTTGTTTGAGAGATGAAGATAGTGGAAATTTACTCTGCGCTCTACATTTCAGAACTTCCCGTAATGGTTTAGTGATGTTTAGATTGGGGAGGCCATGGAAGGTTTGCTTTATCTCGGTGTTCATAAAACCACTCTTGGCATCATTTAGCAGTATGTATGGGGGTGTTATCTTCTTTGAATATGGGAACATCCTGAGGCAAAAATGTTTGCACCACGGGGTGCACCTGTAAATGACTGTATTCCTTACAGAATAATAATCCAACTCAATGACTCCCACGACATGGATGCTCATACCATCACAGATCCACCACCATGTTGAATAGTTGGAACAGACAATGCAGGTTGAAGGCTTTGTTTGGCTTTTCCATACATGAACCCATCCAGATGTAGGGGAAGAGTAAAAGACCATCAGACCATATTACTTCCTTCCAATGTTCAGATGCCCAGGTTTTGTGCTCATTACACCTGGTTATGCATTGTAGCACGTTGGGCTTAGCTACAAGAATTTTTCATATAACAGCCCTACCATAAATATCAGTTTTGTCAAGTTCTTAGTTTTTGTTGAGACTGAGCTTCAGAGGTATAGATTCTGTGCTGTGGTCATTTTTGAGGTGGCAGTTCTGTGGTGCTTAGCAATTTGTTTTTCTCTATTTGGCATATGTCATCATGGTTTTTGACACTGCTCCCCTTGACACGTTAAGTAGTTTTGCCTTTTCTGTGACTGACACACCTGAAATTTGGATGCCAGCTGTTTGGCCTCTTTCAAAACCTGTCACAACCCTCACATTTTGCTCCAGAAACTCTCATTAAAGTGTTGATTTTAAAACATCCTTAAGTGCAGTTTACTTACTTCAGAATATGTCTTTTTTTATTTGGTCTGTTGAAGGAATTAGCTCTGTTCGTGAGTTGTGGTATTGATGGTTGAATATGGAAATATGTCCACCAGGTAATTGTAAAACTTGCAGGTCTAATGTGCTGTTTGACTGATTCAATCATGGCTGGTATCCTTGCCGAGTCATGACATGTGGGTTGTTATACGCATAATGTATGTGGGCCTCAAGTTGTTATTTTTTCGGTGGTGAGATTCATTTGATCACCATTTTTTTAGAAAATCATACTGTAAATTTTTCCGTATGTGTAAAGGTTCTACTGAAATTGAACTTACATTTTAAATAAGGTTTCCATGACATCTCAACATGCATTATCTCTGCAGGTTGAAATGCAGTCTGAAATATGTATAAACATTAGGAATGTTGCTAAACCTGACAAAAAAGCAGATGCATAAAGACAAGAACAAATGTGCATGGTAGGTCGTTTTTCGCCTCCTTTGGCATTTGCCATGAAAAAGACTGACACAGACAAAAACACCCCTATTCCGGATTTGCATATCATTAAAGTCATGCATAAAAGAGCATCACCATGGTATTGCTGTTAAAATCTGTGTGTTGAATTGGTAGGTGGTGAGTGAAGAACAATTATCTGTTGCATCTAATTATGACTCATTGCTTATTACTGTGCTTATGACAGTATCTTCTCAGGATAACTGGTAGATACAAGACTGAAGAAACACTACTTGAAAAGGATTGTCAATAGAGTGAACAATGAACACATTGCTGTACACTGTCTAGAATTATGTCAGAAGGAGAACAAAAATTATGCAGCATTGTTTCCACACTGATAAATCCACTCTGGCATTGTTCCCTGGGAATCATCATGGGTGTTGAGCCATTTAATGTTGACCATATCATTTACATATCCAATATCTAGATGTGCCAAAAGATAATTAATTTTGCAGCTAGAAGCTGTGAAGTTGTATTGTACACATTTGAAACCCCATTTGTGTTATGTGCATACTGTACATAATTATTTGAAACCATGAGCACATTAAATTTGTGTATGCATGTTTTTAACATCAATAGACTATTATTCTTTGCTAAGCAGTGTTGATGGAGGAACTACAGAAGGCACACACAGTTAAGCGGTACAAACAGTGTTGAAACAGCCTCTTTACTTAAGACCCAAAGGTCCAGAGATCCTGCTGTTCGTCATTACAACGTTGAGCATCAGTTCAAGATAAGAGGGCTTTACATAAGCAAGGCTATGCATTTGCAGTTACTGTAGCATAGCTTGCAGTGGTACAAAAAATGCAGCTCTAATACAATACCTTGCCCCCCTGGCTTTGATGAGGGGTCACTTTACTTACCACAGGGATGCTTGATCAATCAGTACAGATTTTGAGACCTGCCCCTGACCTGCAGCAGTTGAATAGTTCAACCTTGATTATCACCCATTCATCAGCTGAACTCACTTTTACTCTGTAGGTTATGGTGAATGTTAGAAAGGACCTTCTGACTTAAAAGGCAACTGAATTCTTTTAATTAATGTACTGCATGTTATTTCATATAAATCCTTGAACAACAGTAGTAAAGAAGCCCCCCAAAATGTGAAAAGATTTGATAAGAAAAGAACAAAATGCACGCAAGAACTACCATGCTTTCATATTCTGATTGTACAACATGAATTTGTTCTACATTATATACAGCCAAGAGAAATAAAGAATTCATCCTGTTTAAATCCTCAGGCTATCACTGCAGACTTGTTCATTTCTTTAACAATCATGAGACAATGGAAATATGTTCTTCAATTCATGGAATATGCTCCATCAATCTGTATTCTGTATTGATGGCTACAGTTTCATATTTAGAATTTGTGTTGAAATAATCAATAATCTTAAATGTCAGTCTTTGTCTGCAGGGTTGCTAGGAACTTCAGAGACAACAAATGGTCTTTATTAGGACTCGTCAGACCCCTGGATATAATTAGTGTGAATTATTTCTGGGTTCCTTGGAGAAATTGCTCCCTGGCCACTAATTGGGCATGTCAGTTGGCCTCTGCACTTCAGTTTAATTGCTTCTTGTTTCTCTGCATGCTACAGTCTGTGTACCTTTGCTAACACAGCTCAGAAACATGAAAATAAGAAATGCCCTTTGTCTGATTTGTTTTGATGAAGGCGAGATGTGGCAATTAGAGAGGACTGGCAACTGTCCTCTCTCGTGAATAATATATCCACTTAGGGCTCTATCTGCCTCAGTAGCAACATGGGAAGCATAGCCATGCCTATTCTGGTTTATTTTACTTTGTTCGCACATGCTTTTTTTCAGGTATATCTCACTTAGGTTTTCTATTTTCTTCAAAACAATTCTGTCCCAATTTTAATCAGAGAAGTTGCTATGCCAGATGTCACTTGAATTTCAATTCAAATAATACTTTAGGTCCCCTGTAAACTTAAATTAGTTTAAAGGAATGACCTGATTAATAACATTTAATATTAATAAGTAGCAAAACCCTGTTTTACAATAGCAAAAGCCCTCAATGTAACCAGTTAAAGTTGCTGAAATATCCAGTGTTAACTGATATGCATTTTATCTGCTCAGAACATTTCTATGGAGTGTTGCTAGGAAGCTAGCTAGCTGATGGTCTCAGACCAGCTGGGTGGCCAGCTAGTTTCTGTGCTGTAGTAGAGAAACATATATTGATGAAATTGCAGAAAAACAAACAAACAAGAAAAAACTAGAGTAATATGAGCACAACTAGCACAACATGAGCACATCCATGAAATTCTGATGAACAGTCAACCTCATTTTAATTGCATTGAGGCAATATGTCAGGCCATGCAAAAGTATGAATCAGAGCTGACAGACACATTCTAATAAAAATGGACACTTTGATAATTTGTTGTTCTCACATAGATTCAATAAATCATAAGTAACTCCTTCTGCCCAGGTCCCTTAAAAATACTGGCCTTGTTTATCATAATTTTAATAATGCACATTAGATTTCACTGTCAGGTAACTACTGTGGCTTGCTATATTGGTATAAGGCGACTCAAAGAAATAACTAATCTTTTATCAATTAAAAACACATCTAGCCTTGACACAGCAAATGTCATGAATTAAATTAAAATTTTAGTATTTTGTCTGATGAGGACTAATTGTGAAAATGTAATTTTTTTAGCACACTTTAGGGCAGGCCAAATGCTATGTCTGTGAAGCTGTCAGGGCACAGGCAAGGACTCAGGCGCGGACCACGAGAACTCCAGAATCCAGGCGTTTATTAACAGACTCGAAGAACAAACAGGCAGTCCAAAACAGGCAGGGTCAAAATACCAGGAAGGCAGTCCAAACACAGTCAGGAATCAAAGCCGGGGACAGGCAGGGTCAAACCAGGTAGTCAGGAAGATCAGGTGAACAAGGCAGGACAGCAGGCAGGAGCAAGGTCAAAGAGCAGGCAGGGTCGATTCGGGGAACAGCGATCAGGCAGAAAACACGGCGGGAACAAGAGAGGTAAAGGCACACTGCAACGAACTGGCAACAAGACAGTGACAAGCAGGGTAGATATAGGGCTGGGCTGATGAGGAGATGGGAAGCAGGTGTGTAAGCAGGCAGGAGGGGATGATCGGGTTGGCGGAGACAGGGCGGAGACTGGGGCAGGGCTAGAACACAAGGAAAACAAAAGCACATGGACAGGGAAAAACAAAACACAATAGCTAGGGGGCGGGAGCACTGACAGTAGCTTTCCTTTGGGTTAATATAAATAAAAATAACTGCAGACATCTGCAAGCAAGGCTGTTCGCTGTCATTGTCTAAGCTTGAGATACTGGGGCATATGTAGAAAGCTCCATGTTATCTAGCCACAAGACCTTATTTTCCCTCAGTTTAAAAAAAGATCTATGCAGAAAAATATCTCCCTGTACAAACCACAAACAGTAGACAGTATCACTTAATGGTTTTTCTTCTAAAGATATTGATTATGAAAACAATAAAGCACCCATAATGTTCTCAACTAACAATGCTACAGAGCATAATGTTTAGAAGCAATCTTTATGGTCCATGTTCTATTACACTTATAAGCCACTATCTCCAGATTGAAGAGTGATATGATCACCTTTTACTTTACTAATAATTATTTTCATGGAATGTTATTTCCAATACCAATGGTTTTGAAAATCTTCAATCAACAACACTCAAGTTATTTTTACATGTATCAGATAATCAATGGTCCTTCAGGCTCAACCTTCCTCACAAAAAACATGGCTAGGGGTTATATTTTGATGTCCTTTTATTGGGAAAAGTTTGCTACTCTGCTTCTACCTTTGACTACAGAGGCCAAAGTGGCTGCAAAACCTCCCAGCATTAGAGTTTTAATGCATTGCTAAAGAAAGGTATCTGTGTCTCTATCAGGTTTGGCATTACATTAAACTTTTATGCTTACAGCCCCTTGTATTTCTTCAAAACCTTCTTGGTGATTTGCGGCGTCAAAAACTGCTCTCAACTTTGGATGTTATTATTGGAATTGTTTAAAAATTTTCCCATGGGGAACCAGAGTCAGACAGTTTCAGTTTTAAGTGGGACAATGCTTTCCTGCCGTGGTAAATTGACAAATTGGGGAAACCATTTACAGCTTGGTTTTTGGTCAGAATGCGAGAGTAGCTGTTGTTCTGTAATATGTCATTCATTTCTTAGAAATATCTCAGGAAATGTGGGGGGAAATGGAGCTATTCTCAAACCTTGCTTCAATTAAACAGGTTTGGCAAAGCTGTTTCCACTTAGTTTTTTGTGTAATTTGTCTTTCATGACAAATGCAACTTTACCTTTTCTTTGCTTATTGGAAAGCTTTTTCTCCTGATCATCCATAGCTGTCAATGAATCAGGGCACTCTTCAGTTTCTTTTCTTTCATTCTTTCATTGTTGATGGCATTGCTGATTGCAGCTCCACTTGTCTCAAAATGTTTGTATTGTATTACACAATTTGACAATTGTTTGATGGACAATTCCAAATCAGTCACACAAGAGCTTGAATAAAACATACATTCAATCCTCATGACTCTATCCCAACCATTAGGTTCATTTTTTCCATCACTGCAGTGACAGTTACTCTTTATTATTTGGCAGTACTTCCTCTAATTAAAATTCAATTAAAAATAATAATAACAAACACAGGTCTTGTAATTTCATTGAATAAGGTTGCTGTAAGCTTCAAGTTCAGTTGGTGATGAGACCACTCAGCAACATTAACATCTTGATAAATGTTTTGAGCACAGTTTACACCCCTTGAGCATTCTTACAGATTATTGCAGCTCTGACATGTATTAAGCAAATTAAGTTAAATTCATGGTTCATCCACAGGTTTAGTATGAGTGCAGAGGGCACAGATAGAGATTCACTAATACTTCACTTCCCCTCCCTTTTCTCTCCACTCCAATCTGTTTGCCTCCTCAGTCAACCCATGAGCCTTTCCATTGCTCTCCTGCCCTTTATCCCCGGTCAAACCCCCAAACTCACCTCCCACCAGCCCCCTCCATATCTAAAACAGTTTTATTGCTTTGTTTTCAGACAGCAGGTTGAGGAAAATATGACCTTATGCAAATTGCAAGTAAGGTGTATTGTTTGATTTGCCTGTACAGAATCAAAATTGGTTTCAGATAGCTTTGTAACAATTCCCTTCCTGCAGGTAAGAGCATATACATTTATTCAGATTTCAGTTCAGAACATAAAATAAAAATTCATCAAATTCATTTCGAGTTATTCAGAATGAATAGTCGCCTTCAGAATGCTTATTTATCCTTTAATAAAGGATCTATCACACATTTTCTCAAATATACAACAGAAGACACCATGGGTGAATGACCCCAGGAATTCACTGTAGCTCTACAAACTAGCTCATTTGCCGTAGTTTGTTATAAAGCTCAACAATGTGTCAGCGTCTTCTGTTAAGCAGAGCCACATTCACTTTCCTAAACAGTTCCAAGCTCATAGTGTTCTACATTTGGTAAATACCTAATTCTTCATGTTTTATGTAGCCTAAAAAATGATTTTAGTTTTTGCATTGTAATTCTGCTTTAATCCATGAACTTACTGAGATTTTTGCTATTTTGCTTACCTTTCTTGTCTTGTTAATACATTTACAAAATTAATGATTTTAGGCACAGCACAAACACACACACACACACATATGTATATAATCTTTTAGATTTGAGGTCGGAAAATTATCCTCTGATACATGATCCATTTTTGCTTTTGTAAAAATCTGGAAGATGTAGGAAGGCAAGTTACAAAATTTCTCTTGCACCTTCACAGAATTGCAGATGTCAGCCTGTGTTCCATTACAGAATCTATCTCAGACATCAGCCTTTGTTCCATTACCAAGTCTCTTGAGCAGTATTGGAGTTTGACACAGGAAGTAAGGTGTAAATTACAATGACACACCCTTACACTGACTAAAGATATTAAAATAGCAAAAATCTTTACAAATATAGCAGCACCTGTTACATTACCTCTTATTTTCACCCGCATCCCCCACATGCGTACATTTTGTCTCTGGTGTGTGCTAATATTTTTTTCTATGATGTGAAACATCCAGATGATGCATAAACAGCGGAAAATGAAAAGATTTATGTAACCAATTCCCAGGTGGTGACATGCACCTTTATTGTTTTGTCAAATACATTTTGTACCTTGCTGAAGGTTTTGCATAGAATGAATACATTTGTGATGTTATTTTTTTTAGTGTGACTTCAGGTAACTTTTTGATGGCTATAGTTTGTTTAGCTTTGTTTACAGTAGGCATCATGTACCAGTTTAATCCAGTGTCTTGCATTTCAAATACATCTATGTACTTTTTCACATCATACATGCCCAAGGTACAAAAGACTTAATACTGCAAAATGACATGAAGTAAGCAGCACTCCTGTAGAAGGGGTATTTGTTCCTTATTTTATGGAGAATGCTGGTGATAGTCTGAAACAACCATTGCAAACACAAGGTTTCATCACGGGCCCATCTGCATATAGGGACGGTGTTAATGACATCATTGAATAATGCACTCAGGGAAAAAAATGAGCAGACACTAATATGCTCATGTATTTGGCCCCAGATCATAATAAAAACGGTGACCCACCAGTTTAACAGCACATGTCAAAGCCAGCGTGGATGATGGATTTGCTATGGGCTAAGGCTATGGCCCAATGACATACAAAGGACTGCCAGCATATTTGTCATTTGTGATTAGCAGTTGAGTCAGAATATGATTGCAACCCTTGACTTTGCAATTTCAAACCCATTTTGTACATTACAGGTAAGTTCAGTTTCACTGTTTCAGTTTTCTAAAGGCAATATTCCACAGTTAAATATGACTGCTTTTCAGAAAATGGTACAGTGTATAAAACTCTTTCAATTAGGTACATTTACTGTGAATTTTAATGTGTCTCATGCACAGTCTGCCTTTCTTTTTAACAGGATATGTCAGGTAAAATGAACCAAGACCAGAGACCATCTGCTATAAATGTCTCTGTATCAGAGGTTTTCAAACCTGTCAAAATTCCATGTGTTAAAAGACTTGGAAAAACAAGTAATAATCACACCTGATGTGTATTTATGGCAATTTTGGTAATGTTTCCATTGCTTTGAACCAGACAAGAACACTTCATCCAGTTTGTGCCTCAAAAACAATTTTCTTAATGGAAGACCAAGCCAGGAGCGGGGCACTTTTTCTGCAGGGGGAAAGTAGTTCTGCTGTAAACAGCAGTAAATTACACAGAATATAGGGCCCCAGGGTATGTATTTTCTGGTGCATGAATTTAGATGGTGATGAGAGGGTCTGGTGTGATCATGAGACACCAGGAGCAAATGAGGTTGAGGGAACATTATTGTACCTCTGAGGGAGCAGCTGGAACTAGTACAGTATTGGCAATATTTGTTTGCATTATGTTTAATGACCCTTCATTTAAGGTGGAAGGTCAGCTGAGGACTCCTCTCACTTTTACAGTGACAGCCTGGGGAAAGCAGGGAGGAAGGGAATGCCAAGTGCAGCCAAATATTTGTGGGGGGCAGGGGGGGATGCTTAGGTGGGCCTGACAAGTTTTGAAAATGACCACTCTTGCTTTTTCAGTCAGTTCCATAGGGTGTTTAATGACCACAGTGAGTCAACACCTTGTCCAAAAGGTGGTGTCTCCCATAAGCACAGTGTCCCTTCCACTATACTGAGTCATCGGTTTATTCTGCTTGGTCCAGAGGGAAGACTGGCCCCTACTGGACTACCAACACCATTTGTACCTGAAATGTGATTTTCCCAGGCCTGCAGAGGTCTGCAGTTCTATGTGCTAATTGCTAACTGAACCCAGCCCCACCAAGCTTCAGCCATCTTCAAGCAAGAGTATGTTGTGGCTACTTGCTTGTTTGCCTTGACAATAATATAGATTCTATTTGCTGCTTTTGGTGGTTTCAGGGCCTCTTTCTCTGTGGAGAATTATGTTATAGTGCAGTTCAGTCAAACTATAAAGTTAGAGATTCCTTCAAGACTTACAAGCTCATAAATCAAAGCTTACTTTCTCTGACAGCTTTAGAGTTCAATTTAGAATGCATGTGCCTGTGTTTGTGTCTGTCTATATGTACACTGTTTGAGAATTTGTTTTCCGATCTGTCTTAAAGCAGAAGAAAATAACTGAGACAATCTGTAGACTTACTTCAATATCCCTTGTTGTGTTCTCTTAAGAAATTGATTTATTTCTCATTCCATCCAAGCACACATTTTGCTTTGTGTTCCCGAAAGCGTCAGATTACTTCAGAGTTTTTGTCAGTCCTTCCTGATACCAAAAGTTAATGGGTTTTATGGCTGGATGTAGCAGACTCATAGTGCTTCAGCTTGTCCTGAATTCTTTGGCTTGATAGGCAAGTTTGCTTTGACAGAATGTCACTCCATTGCCAGCCTCCTACCGCAGACTACCCAAGACCTAAAGCAAGGATGATTAAGGCTATTTTTTATTATTATTAGCTATGATTAAAATAGGGATTGAACCAAGAATCCTCTGGCAGCTGGGATGCACACTCCAATCACATAGTCAATAAATGTATGCAAAAGAGAATGAGCATGATCACACATGTTACCTATTCAAATTTTCATATCTCTGACAGATTGAAAAGCTAAGATGTGCTTCCTCAGTGGCTCACCCAATGAGAGAAGACTCAGGTGACTTATTCCTTATCCCTTAGGCTCTTACCCATAACCACTGTAGGTCCCTGCTGTGTCATGAAGAAGGATCTATTGATCTTTGGTACCTCTTGATGTGAAGATGACATCACTGCTTAGAATATTTTGTCCTGGGGAAAGAAACCAAAGGTCAATAAAGGCAGAGTAACCTGTCAGGAAGTGAATCATTTGCACCCTGATGTGCATACTGTTAGCAAACCAAAAAAGCCTGCATTCATCAAGGTAAATACCTAGGTCCCCTTGGTCATCCATCTGGACATCCATCTGGTGTCATTGGTTGTCTGTGTCAACAGTACAATAGGGCTTGAGGCATTTCTGGTTATACATTTATACAGCAAGCAAAATGAATGATGCATGTCAATTTTTCAGGTGATGTCTTACTGCCTTCTGAATTTTGAGTTTTTTTTGTATGGCGAGGTAAAGCAGAGAGGAGAGAAGAGAAGCAAACTCTCCTCAGTCTTGTGTAACTCGCTAGATAACACCCAGATATGGGCGAGACCTTCCCCTCACTGAGGAGTTTATGTGAGCCACAGGGAAAAAACAATACATTTGCTGAGAAAAAGGAATCCATCTCATGTTGACATGTCCTTATGCAAGCAGGGTTGGTGCTGTACTAGCCAAGAGAAGGCTGGATCAATGAAGAGTGGTTTTGCAGGTTTTTGCATTGAAGCATCCTTCATTTGCTTTGATCTCATTTCCCTTAATTTTTTCCCTCTCTGCTGTGCATTTTGTGCAATCCAGTACTTGACATACATGTCTTCACGACATCTCTGTTCATTTAAAAAAAAGCACCCTTGATGGGCCTACGAGAAAGAAATAACCCAGGGGAAGTGTTCGGTTGGATGCACTAAGAATGAATAAATCAGCCTTGTCAGGGACGTTGACTAGGAGTATGCTTAGCCAATCCAACTAAAAGCTTTCCCTGGGGTTCATTTTTAACCACCCAAGGACTTCCTCCACCAGACAGTCAAATTAATGTCAAGCTTTTACATGATGAATGTGTTAAATTATAAATATTATCTAAACAAGTGATCATTTTTGGAGAACATTCCCTGGGTGCCCTTTACACTGCGTTGACTTGTTGCCATGAGTAATCTATTAGAAGGTGTAAATGGTCTGTTCTGTGTGCTATTTACATTCTGCTGACCATAATTCTGCAGTTATGCAGAAAGTATATTGGATGCATTTATTATCTATTTATTTATTATTAAAGATATATGCTCCTATTGGTCACTGCTGGATTGAACATCTAATGTCCATACTATTTTACCATCCCTGTTATTTATACAATGTATATGGTATTATTTATGTCAATATTTTAAATTGCATTCATATTAATATGATGATGTTACATAGTGCTGAGCCGTTCTTATTTGAGGGTCTGTCGTTTCATATAAATGGATATGCTTAATTGGAAGTAGATGAGTAATGAAAAATGTATGGATGATTGGATGTGTTGCCTTTTGTTCCTTGCATAAATCATTGGTTATGATATAAATAAGCCCCCCCCCAATGATATGATCCAAGTGAGCTTCTTTTGATTAACCACTGAAGTAGCACTGCAGGGTGGTGAAAGCAGAGAGAGGAGATAAAGCCTACCGATTATCAGCAATGGAGTCAGGTGACCACACATTCTAACATGCATCTTTACTCTTCAACCTTCATTACCCAGTATGTGTTAGGAATGCACTCATAGGAAGACATACAGCACACACACACACACACACACACACACACACACACACGCACAAACACACATTCATATCATTCATGAATGATAAATTATCTTATTATTAATGATAAATTATCTTATTATTATTATCTATGGTAGCATGATATTATATTTAAATGTATTTATTATATTTAAAGGTAATACACTAAAATGAATGTGCAGTGTACAGGCGGAAGTATATGTGTGGGAAGAGGTGCAGAGATGCTGCAACAGATTCAGTATCAGTATAATTGCATTCAGACATAAGGTAAAAAGAAATAAGAGAATGACTCCACTTCAAAATGACTTTTAGTGTGCTTTTTCTGCCAAACACTGAAACAATTCCACAGTTCTTCACACTGACATTCACACCACATGACTGTGCACGCAATGTGAAAACCTCCTCACTTCTTTGAAGCATTCAACTCTTGTCAAAACATCTCTCATATTATTCATCGTCATTATATCACTTATGTCTGCGCTCTCCTCCTCTGTATTAGAAAAAGGAGAAGAACTGAATAGATAGGAGAAAAAGAAACAAGCCAACACCATGCAGTGTGGCCCTTCGACAGCTGATCTCCGCGTCTCACTCCAGAGAGGAAGTTGAAGCACCCTGACCCTAGCTCATCCATCATGTTCGGACTATCAGCAATTAACCCGCATGGCTTTGCTTAGAGAGGCGGTGGCAGGCAGGGATGCAATGCCATGATGCTGAGAGGGTTCAGGAGTGGCCTCGCGCTGGTGATATGACATCCCACTCCTCCCCCTGGGGAACAAGTCTATCCACAGAAGCTTTTGCTGGACATGAAACTTCTTGGCAATTCTCCTCTATCACAGAACGCCACATCAGTTTCTAGACTTTACCCTCTAAATTTCAATGTGTGCATATAGGAATGACTAGACCATGTGTTAGCAGTCTTTGGCTGTTTAAGAAGAGTGATTAAGTGTGGTACAGAGCAGGCTCTCTGGCTTTGCTGATCATAGACCTTGAGGGAATGTGGAAAACAAACACTGAGATAATTGAAATGAAGTGTGTTGGGACTTGTTAACAGGGGTGAAGGCATGTTTACTTTGAATTTCTGACTCCAGGTTTGTTTGTATTCAAGCAATTAATTTCCTGGCAAGAGGAAGATGCAATTTGCACACAAGCAGCACAGAAAAGGCATAGGAACTGAACCCCCTCCCTATATCTGTTCCTTTGATCAAATATGAAACACTAGGTGGTCTGCAATAGCACTTCTGGGAAAATCCTTTCTGTTTCTTCAAGAAATCAATCCCAGTCAATCTGGCCCATGAAGTGCTGAAACAGTTTTACAATGGGCAACACTGTTTGCTTAATATTGATATTACTAAACTTTCCTAACAATACTTTGGCACTTTTTCCTCTTTCAGTCAAAATCCAACATTCATGTCCACTTGATTCGGTAGATGTAGAAGGAAAATAATGAAGTAAACAAACTGGAAATCAGTCCAAATGGATGAACCTGACACTCTTGCCCAGTGGCTTTTCACAAAGTGATATTGGTCACATGTTGTTTTCACAATTATTTCAAATGTATAAAAATGGTTCTGTTTGCACATAGCTATAATTCAGAACTCTAGGATAATCAATAACTACAGTAACTTTGCCCCCATCATTTTGATCCTAGTATGGTCAGGGCGTAAGAGATTTACACTGGACACGATGCAAAAAATGGTGAAACAGTGGACTGTCATTCATTTTCATATGACATAAACAGTGGAAAGACTGTCAAAAGTCAAAGTCAAGATTTGGTGGCATGGGTGCAATATAATAAATTTAAAACATTTTTACTCAATCAAATCACTGGAATGAAATATTTCTCAAAGCCAATGAGAGGAGGAGGGTTATGGGCACACAGTAGTTACAATGACTATAAATAGTTGCAGTATGTTTCCAAGAAATGATGGCCCAACATTGTTTGCCTAAAGACACATAAAGCAAAATGAGAGAAACATGGAGTGAGTTAGGTAGTTTAGCAAATCTCATTTAATATCTTTAATATCATATTAGCACTGCTTGTTTGCTAACACAATCACACTGTACATGTGCATAGACACATAGGACTGTTATCCACACTGCCTAACAATACCATGCACAGAACCTTCTTAGATGACAACACTTTTTAAACGCCCTCAGGTATACAGCTATTACTGTGATTGCAACATAATTATGTTCGGTATGTGTTTAGCTAATCCACTCATGTATATTTGCTGTAATGCAGTCAGCTTCCTGTAGATCCACATCTTTCCTTAACACTCCAACTATCTGATCTTCCCCACCTCATACCATATTACCAGTGGATCAGAGCAGCAGGATTTGCAGAGGTTTGCTGTAATGAAGAATTGGTAGATTGTCCTTCTGTCTGTATTCATTTGTTGCGCCTGTGTCCTGTCACACCTCTTCTTAAACTCTTCCCCTCCATGTATGTACTTTGGTATGTACTCGGTGGTACATGCTGAAAAAAAACACACAAAGTAAGGACTCCTTCGCTTATGCTTCACGTCGAATGAGATTGAATTGAGTGAATTATTGCAAACTGCTGGACTGTTGAAAAGGAGGAGGGAGGGGGAATGGTAAAGATGGTGAACTTTGAAAGCTGGCATTTGAAATTGTAAATACATTGCCTCATCATTTCATTGAGCTACATTTGATTACACCTGTGTGACTGTGTGCTTTCTTCCAATTTGCTTGTTTTATTAATATTATTGAATTGATATGTACAGACAGTTATCCAGACACTTTAGAGCTACATTACAGCAGGATATTTTTAAATGTAAATTTAGGCTCAACCCCTCTGCTCAAACATAGAATAGAGGTGCTTGACCCAGGACTCTCTGTCTTCACATTACAAGTCCAAGTCCATAACCATTAAGTGCAAATATGCCCCAAAAAAGATACCTTAGATGTTGTGCAGCACAATATTCTGCCGATCCCACTAGCTCATTTCTAGCCTATCCTGTGTTACAGAACAACCTGTACACATCACACTTCCTTTGTTAGCTCCCAATAGACCTGCTTATCGGCACAACAGAGCCTGATCTGCATATCTGCATATAAAACTATGAGTTATGTGTAGCAACTGTTCTTTTTTTCAAATGTGCAGCTGAACATTTTCATACTTTCTTCTTTAACTCTTCATTGCTCTTCCATGGTCTGAAGGCATTGAAAGCTGTTCTAAGAAACTACGCTCTCATTTTTCTTTTGCTGCTGTGTCATAAATCAAATACAAGTTAAAGAAAAATTGTGCTGAAATTCAAATCCTTTGTGGCTGGCTGCTTTCCTGCATTACAGCAACCCAATACACTGCCTTCAAAAATGTGCTCAGCAGAACACTCATGCTGTATACAGCTTCGGGCAAAGCAGTGTTTATGTATACTGCACACATCTACTGAGTTATATAGTTGAGATGGGCTAGATTTCTGTAAGGGTATCATGGAAGCTTTGTTTTTTCTGACTATATAAACCCATGGGCAAAATAATGTTGAATGCCATAACTTCTCAGTGCTATTATGTCCATCCTGCTCCGCCTCATTACTGTCTATCTATCTTCCTCCACCTCAAAAAAAAGGATCCTGTCTAGATTTCCAGCACTGAAGTAATGAGGGACAGAGTGGCTAGTGGTTAGTCTGTTAACTCAGCTCTTTCTGTACTAACAGTGTACCTTTCATCATACCTGAAATCAATTCTGCCATGTGTGAATGCATGTGGGGTCATTAGAATTTACTGGTGTACACCTTAAAGCATTTGAACATCCATTTGCAGAGGACATGTCCAGAGCACTGGACGGCTGAAAATCAATGCCTTTTCAGCAGAACTTCCAACAGCATGACAGGGAATGACTGTATGCTTATGTAGTACATTGGGATGGAAATTGCAGTAAATTTATGAGCTTATGTCATCTAAAAATATTGCTCAAGTATCTATATTTGTGATTTAATAAATAAGGCATTTTTACTGTGCAACTGATGGCAGAAGTTATTGCGCATAGGACAAGGACTTGTACAGCACCTTTCATAACCAGATATAATTTCAGTAAAGATGTTCATGGTATCTAAATAACTGAATGCTCTGAATCAAGTAATCTTAAAAAGCTTAGCCAACATATTCTCACAGAAGTACAGATATCAAAAACACCCATCAGAAGTGTGTAACACTAAGCATGACAGATGGGTGACATTTTGACATAGGGTACACAGACAAGGATAAAATTTGGCACATGTCCACAGAAAGCAGCAGTAAGCCTATGATGTTCTTGCCGAGTCATACAGATGCCCCTCTGTTTAACATTCAGCTTCACAGAGTTGGACTGGAGGGGCAACAGCCCTGCTGACCTGTCCACAGGGTGTGCTTGCTCATCATGTCTGTTCACACCAGGGAAATCGTAATAAGCTCTTCCCTTAAAAGACCTTTTGGGCTCAGTGGCAGCTTGGGAAATGCGTGTAGTGAGGATATGTGGTCTGACCTGGCCACGGTCCAGTGTGCCCTCACAGGAGGATAAATGAGAGGCAGCCCACGCGGTGCTGTGGATGGTTAGGTCAGCCAGCAGTGGCAAGACAGTCCAGGGATCAAGGAGGCCCCGGTCACAGCAGTGGGTGCAGGACAGACAGCAGGCTGGAGGGCAGAGGGAGATCTTTGTTTATGCTGCATTAACTTTACCGTTCTTACTTCTTACGGCTTTTCTATGAAGCCCTTCAACGTAAGAAAAATACTGCCTTGGGCCTGAAGGTTCAAACCTAATTATATTCTGCCAATGGCACAATGTGGGTATTATGGTCTAGCATTCTAAACTGTATGTATTGTGCAAAGGGCTCTATTGAATATTTGCGTCATTTAAAAGAATCAAAAAACCACAAATAACAACAAAAACACGCGGACAATGGCCCCAAGCAGAAAATGTCTGATTCTTTTCATTTAGGCATGAAAGGAAAAGGATGAAACAGTGAACTGTTCACAGCCTTTTTGCTTTTATGAGGGGGGGAGATGTGGCTCTTTCATTTATAATTTTTGCACTGCTGCTTATTTATTCATTTTTGGTCCCTTTTTTGTGAAATATTCTCATTACAGAGGGAATCCTCTTTGAACGTTAGCTTTTTTTACTTTGTGAAAAATTATTAATGATTTCTTTTCATACCCTAGCTTTAACAGTATCAAATGTTCTCTTTCGTTGCATGTAGAAAGAGAAATACAGTAGAGTTTTAACAGCGGTTACAGATGCCTGGCCATTAGCAGGTAAAAGCAGGAATTGCAGTAACACCTACCTGAAAAGGTCAACACAGATTCATTTGTTTTGGCCTGTGAGTCTCTGCAAGTTGTGGAAATGTTCATTATATCCTTACATAAAAAGAATGTCTTTGTTTTCTGAGGCATTTTGAAGGCATCACATGTGCTTTGAATTGGTTCACATCTCAGCTGTAAAGTGTTGGGCTGCATAGACCACCCATAGGCTGCATTCAGGTAAGCTACTCTCAAAACTGTTTATACAGTATAATATTGTACTCTGCTGCCTTAACCTGGCTCTTTTATCTTGGTCAGCAGTCAGGCAGTGGATTCTCTGAGGTGACCTGTGCCCAGATAGGGGAGCTTTTGTCATGCTAATAAACACAACTATAAATGTATAAATATGTGACTACATGTTACTAGTGTGCTAAGCTGATATTCACAGACTGATCTTGGATATTCCTATATTTAACTGTCAAATTGGGCTCTTAAACAGACTTTTATATGAACAATTTCATTAATTAAGTCATAAAAAATCTCATGGTGAGATTCAGATGCTTGATTTTGTTCAGTTAATGCCTGACTTTAAACAGTGAGCAATGGAGATTCATTGTTAATATTCCCAGGTCTCCTGGGTCGTGTTAACCAAGCCAGCTTAATATCTGTCAAACAGAACCTTACAACAGACAAGGTCTTAATTATGAGACTGCAACATGCATGCTGATTACGAGGAGATTTCCCTCACATTCAATCTGCAGTTTACTGACTGTATCCAACCGGCATCTGGGCCTCCTCCTATACAGTATATAGTGGACGGCGCGTTTGGAATCTGTGAAGTCAGGAGGAAATTTTGAGCATCATCATTGTCAACATTTATTGTCCTCTTTCAATGCAATTAGAATAATACATTTCTCCTCAGAACATAGTCCGTATTGTTCTAGACACAACTGTGCACATCAATGCTGTAACGTCTGTGTGACACATGCCACTATACTCTAAAAAGGGTTTTACTAGGGGTTTACTAGGTGTTAAGGAAAAATGGAAGGTCAATTCTTCCATTAAACCTCTGTTGGAGACAAACTGTCATAAAATCTCTTCATTAAACTATCACACAGAGTGTGTCCAAAACAGAATTTTTTAAGGATTTTCTCACAATTAATATAAAACAAGAAGATATCAATTTCCAAAACACAAAGACATGGCAAGATAAAGGCATGCCTTCAGACGTCAGACCATAATAATTGCAAAGAAAATTGACATGTGAGCAAAAGGTTTGCAAGTTCAAATATAGGCTATTATTCCCTTGGATTGGATACATTTTAACAACATGGTGTGCCTCTATAAAAATGGCAGTTCACAAAATATAAATATAAGTTGCCCTTGACAACGCTTCATTCTGAACAATGGTCTATAATGCAATAAGTGACATTTGTGATTGTATGCTTCATGATTTAGTAACTACCTGAAACATTGGTGGAAACTTCAGAGATTACATTCATCATGTGCAATTGCTGTCTGATAACAATTTATTACCAGCTGTGATTGCATTTATACGCATTTTCAGATATATTGCTGATCAGTAACATGTCATTTTAATGCAAACAATATATTTTAAAATTATATGAACATTTGCCTTTACACTCACATTTACAGTTTTTTGTAATGTGTGAGGCAAATTTTAATTCATTGTTAATGGATGTCTTGCTTTGAGTTCTATGCAAATGTCTGACTCGTGATTTATTTAGGGCATGGTTAACCTTACTAATGGTGTTAGCTGTAAAGGATGCATTGGGAATGGTCCAGACTTTGCACTACAAAGACGAATCCGAAGTAAATGTGCATCCTGCAGTGTGGGATGTGCAAGACTTACAAAGGCGGAAGTGAGGTGCAAGCCCGTAGGCATATTTACTTTGGCCCAGCAGAAAAACAATATCATTTGTTGAACATTACAAAAACCAGAACAACTGAGAAGTGTGGAGAGAGTAAACAGGGAATTTTTTAAAGTCGAAAGATTCCTGTGCCCAAGGGCAAAGGGGCCTAGAACCTGGCAGACAGTCTGCTGGGGTATGGTTGCACAATGAAGCAAGGGAGTGGCAGTGCTCTTTCATTGGCTGCTGTAGTGACAGGAAAATCCCCCTAGTCACTGGTAGCCCTGAAAACCCACATGGGACCTTGACTGCCTGGTTATTTTGTCTTTGGGGAAGCGACCTTTTCATTCAGACCTGCTCATTTAGGATATACAGAGCAGCTCCTCTGGTTGCTGATCGGGAGCAGGTGTTTTGACAGAGATGCGCGTCGGTCTCGTGACTTGCTCCGTCCTCGGTCCTGAAGTGACCTCCATGCACTCATCCGCTGTCCAGGGTGCTGAAACATGGAGCGTGCGTTCCATTAAGTGACAGTACCTGTCACCGTGTGGCCGTCCCCACCCAGCCTAGCCCCACAGCATGTAGAGACAATACACTGGACTGGTGAGCTTGAGGACTTAAGGAAGTTTAAGAGTTATGTGAAAGACTTCATACAGTATTTTCTTCCTTCTTGAAAATGAGTGTGGATGAGCAGAATGGACAGCAATTGGAGAACAGAATGGAGGCAGGACAGCAAAGTAGTGCTTGGAACAAGGAGTTCTCCACCTGAGGGCTGTGGTGTGAAATCTTTGGTATGACACTGCTGTCGCGCACTTGAGTCCCATCTCCAGTTGCTCCAGTGAACATTTTGTGCAAAACAGTTACAGCATATTCAAAAAGTAAAATACAAGGCATTATAGGTCTCCCTAGATAAGGGCAAATTTTAACAAATAAAAAATGTAAAGTGGTGCAACTCTGGGATTCTGGGAGAGCAAGCCTCATGAACAGACCCTCTCTATTCTCACAACAAGTCAGTAGTGCTGTCAACTGATGTCCTTTCTGTGTCTCCTCCTCTCTTCTGGCCTTTTCTGCTGGCTTACCTTGTCCCAACACTGGATTCCACAGGTCTGTGCTGTCATGGTTAAGAGGCAGATTGAAGCTGTCTGTGGATGGATTTATACGTGCGGACAGCTAATGAAATGGATGTTGTTCCCCAAGCAGGCTGACTTAAATGCATTGATTAGCCATCCCTCTCCCTTGTCCCATTGACACCCTTATTTGTAAGAGCAGTTTACGTTTTTCAGGAAGTAATGCTGTCCACCTCAACGCAGAATTCACCCCAAAGTGAGGAATGTTGTCAATATGGCATTATTGTAGAAGGAAAAGCAAGCATTTACATGCAAGTCATATTATATTTTGAATACCTTTCTCTATGATTATTTTCTATACTTTATTGATAATGCTTCTTGTTAGCTAACAAAACCGATCATGCTCACGATAATACGTTTTTGTAAATTACTAGTCTCCAAACTGAGTGTTTCATGATTTTTAATAAATGGGTTGGTACTGATTCATTGGTAGTTGTAATCTATACAATGATACTAATAAAATCTTGTAATACAGATACATTGTACCTTAACATAATGAATGCATTATAATGTCATACACAACAGTAACACATTTTCCATCTTAATTACAGTTACATACAGAAAGAAATTAACAATGTGATGTTTAGTTGTTTTGAAAATCTTCTGATCAGCTAACCATTCAGAATTTATCTTTAAGACCATTTTAAAATATGCTTTACCTACTTATTTGTCTTTTAATAAGTGGGTAACTATTAAAATTTAACTTTCTGTAGCCGGTTATCAGCAATGCAGCAAGGAAGGATGACAGAACTAGGTTTATGTTTGCCATATTGTTAAAG
This sequence comes from Megalops cyprinoides, assembly GCF_013368585.1. Lineage (NCBI taxonomy): Eukaryota > Metazoa > Chordata > Actinopteri > Elopiformes > Megalopidae > Megalops > Megalops cyprinoides. The sequence continues at coordinate 20,049,789 of NC_050589.1, forward strand.
TTTAAGAAACTGTTAGTTTATTATTCAACATTTTAATTAAGCAGGATGCAGCCATCAGGAAAGCACATCCCCATGCTGTTGTAGCTAAGCAAGCCTTAGTAGTCAAAGCCTGGATTGGAGATGTTTAAAGGTAACAAACTGCCAATGAAAATCTTCTTGATGAATCAGCGAGAGGTATTCTAAAAACCTCTCCCTTTCTGATTAATTAAATTTCTAAACATAATTATAAATTTAAAAATTTCATCATTTTATTTTTCATTCCAGCAAATTAGACAATCTTGCCATAATATGCATAGTTTGATGATTGTTTGTCTGTTTTATAAATGTTTGATAAATATTTTGAGTAAATCTGATTAAAACAATAATAAGGAAATTTCACAAAGTCCTCACACAATAACATGTCAACAACCTAAAATGACTTTACAGTGTAGCATGGATCCTGTATTTAAGTCTCTTGATTACTTCATTACTTCAGAACATTGTGGTTATAATTTGCATATATACAATGCCCTATTTTACATTACACAAACTGTATTGGACACAGTGGTGTTGTATTTGTAACAGGGTACATTGTTGGCTATACTGTTAATAATACACAGAGGGTCGTCTCTGTGTCCTGAAATATAAGAGCAGCATCTCTCGAACCTGCCTCTTCCCATTACCAGCTCCACACTGGTGGAATGAGCTTCCTGTCGAGATTCGGACACCAGACTCCCTAGATGCCTTCAAGAAAAAACTTAAAACTAATCTGTTCAACCTGTATCTCTAGCCTACCTCCCTCCCTATCAATGTCTACTTATCCTATCAATTGCTATTTTTATTTAACATAAGACACTCTACACTAACCTAGCACTTAACTTTGTATCTTACTGACCACTTGTAATACTTTGCAATAACTACTCTTAGCATAGTGATGCACTTATTTGTAAGTCGCTCTGGGTAAGAGTGTCTGCTAAATGAAGTAATGTAATGTAATAATACATATATCTATGGAAAAACATGTGCAGGTCTTGTATTTGTAGAATGTTAAAACAGAACTGTGGCTGAATAGTCATTCTGATTGACATTTAAAAAGCAAAACATCAAAACACTCACTCTCTGCCTAATTAGACAAGCTGAGGCTTGAATATATAAAAAAAATGAATAAATAAAATGTGAATGGATTCCATTAGCAAAAGCCATTGTCAATTGCTACAGTAACATTAGCTCCTGTGGATGTTGTTTCTCTTCTAGAGAAAGAGAATATGACATTGAGCTTTTGTCATCCCTGGTGATAATGGCTTTGTTTATTGCATGAAAGATACCAAATGTTCTATGCACGCAATTCTGTGAAAGGACTCATGCAAAAACCAGGAAATTGAACATTTACATTTAGTTTCACTTTGTCTTTTCATTTTTGCTTTATTATTGTTGCTTTTTCTTATGTTACTTAATGCAAAAAATATTGCAATTTCAATGTAAGCATTAGAAGAGTAGATAAAAGGTATACTGCAGTGTAGAACAATGCTTTTTTTATTAAATGGATTGCCATGGCCATCAGCACCGAGAGGAATGAACAATATGTAATGGCTGCGCATACACCAGTGAAATATGGGACTGCCATTATGTTACTTGTACTCTCGGAATGCAGATATGGTCTCGTTAATTTTTACCCCTCCTGATGTCATCCCAGCATGCTTTGCACTGCCATGGGGATCCAGTTAATACTCTGCTGAGATCTGCTTTGGTTCGTCGACCTGAGCTTCCCTATAAGTATTCCAGGCCGTGCAATGCATTGCGCTCTTGTCAAATAACATTTGCCCACAGAAAGCTCTATTTCAGCAGAATACTAAATCCCTTGGCTCCTAGGTTCTGCCTTGGTGGTGGGTGCCAAAACTGTGATCTAGTGCTGATCAGAGGATGGCCTTATCGACATGGTGCAAGATTGGGGGTGTAGAGTGGATGTTATTTATTACTCTCCGTTCAATTGCCATTACACATTTGTATGCAACCCCTGCAACCAGCCCCCATTCCATGCCTGAGGATCCAGTAGGCTACATTTGCTACTGTAATATGTAAAATAACCTGTCTAGCCTTGTCAGGTTGCATAATTGCACATCATATCTGTTTTCTTTATTAAGATATTACTTAACTTTTCTTCTGTTTCTTGTTTTGGTATCCATTTATATAAACATGAGTTCTTTTGGCATGTTTTAAATATTTTTGTAGCTAAAACAGACGGACCTCTTAATATGACAGCTGTAAACTAATGGTTTCATCCTTCCTCTTTTTCAGTTTTGCATAGATACTTTATTGCTTGACCATGCAAAACTCCATCACACAGCAAGGAAGCATAAATGAAACCATAGCATCTGACCATACAAATGTACAATAAATAATGGCTCTGAAATGGCCTGCAAGATGAAGAACAATGAATAATATATAAATACTATATGTATATAAATACCCTGTTTCCTTTACTTTGTAAAGTATGCTTTGTTCACACTATTTTTATACTGCAGATGGATGAGTGTTATTTTGTCAGACTAGGGTGATTTCAGTATTGTGCCATGTTACATTACAATAACTGCATTGCGACATAGACTTTCTTTTTATGAGTCATATGCTGTATGTCTCACACAGAACATACATTAATAGCACAAACAAAACGCATTGTCCATCATATAGAATAAAGCCATGCAACAACGACTCCTGTCAAAGTAATTCTTTAGATGTAGCTTAATGGAAATTCAGTGATACAACAGTGCAACAACAAATTGGTTAAATGCTAGGATTTATTTATTTATTTTCGTCCTCTGTGGAAGCCACCTTTAGATTTTATTGGCCACATGTAAAGCTGTTTTGAATATTTGTTGCTAATATATATATATATATATATATATATATATATATATATATATATATATATATATATAGCATGTTGTGTTATAAGCTATTGGCTAAATTATATCATAAACGTATTTTTGTTTTAGCTGTACTGAATAACGATGAATGCCTCATTGCCTCAGCATTATTGGAGTTAATTTCACAGCAAGGCTGACTACGTGGGAAAAGAGTATCATAAATATATAATATCTAATTCTGAATGTTGTATGTTATGTAATGATGATTGGCTGTCTTCTCAGCGCTCTGTTTTTATGTCACTTGGAGACGCAGAAAGCCTCTGAGTTTCCATTTATCCCACTCCATACTGCCGCACAAAAAGTTGACTAACTTTCAGTACCAAGGACAGCGGTATTAAGGTTACGTCTTTGAAGTCATTGTAAATCATAACGTACAGTACAGCCTAATGATAGGTTGCCGATGCCAGCTTCAACGATATCTTTCTAAAAACGGCACAGATTAAGTATTGTGTTTGTTGCCATGTGTGTTGTATAATAAAATAGTCATAGCACAACATATTTCCACAATCTGATCACCACAAGAATGCAAGAATAGCTCGGATTAATGTCAAAGTGTTTGTAACTCCCGGGGAATGGGGGCAGAAACCGCTAACTCTAAGGGCAGTCGGTGGTTACTCTATGTTCATGTTCTCTAAATTACCTGGATTTATGAGAACACATTAAAATTGTAGGTCTGAACGCTAGCACCCCCTGCAGATGTGTGATTCTCAAAGAGGCAGGCAGCGACCGCAGAATCCACAAGCAAATCCTGCATCAAATGTAGGACCACATTTAACGAAAAAAATCACCCCATAAGATATGATTGTATCTCGTATAGACATTCTTGTTCTCTAAAATAAACAATAATACAATAACTGTATTGTGGAGCACCAGCACCCAAACATGCAACTTCTATTGAGCTCGCGTTGGGGTTTGACGTGCATTTTTGAGATGATAATTACACAGCATGCGCCGATGCTGCATCCCCTTAGAACGATACACTGAGCCTATACTGTACGTTCGACGGAAAAATCTCCTCCTGCAGATCATTTGATGCCGTTTTTGAAATTGTCGGTCAACTGAACTGCAGTTATCTGCCGGACAGTTACGTTTTTTTATAATTGATACCACGGCCACCACTTGTGATCTCTAATGCGCTATAGCTGTATCACAACTTGAGAAGTTTCAGCTATCACATACGCATGCACGCGCACACACGAGGGAAGACAATAAAAAACATGAGGGAAGAGAGAAAGGGGGCGCAGAAAAAAAGAAATGAGAGAGAGATCACTTCTCTCTCGAGCTGATGCCTGAAGACGCGCTGAGAGGCAAGAAGTAAAACGCCGCTAAAGAGAAAAATAAATCTACTACTTTCTTGGAGCAGTCCTACCAGCGGTGCGATTTTGAATGTAATCAGATTTAGAAATAAGAGGAAGAGGAGGAGGAGGAAGAACCAGAAGAGTGCAGAATAATCGAAAACTACCAGCTAGCGTTCAACCACACCTCCCCCTCCTTCCGCCCTCTCTCGTTTGTAAAAAAAAAAAAATGTTTCGTTCCTCTTAGAGATCTACAGTAACCTGAATTGCCTGCGAGTATGGAAACGAGATTTCAGTGAAGACATTAAATTATAAGAAGAAAAAACATACATAACCGTTCAAAAATAAAATTAAACCGGGACCACTGAAATTTTGGGAAGAAAAGGACGCGCGGTACTGGAAACGAGCAGACAGACAGGTGAATGATTGCACAGCTAACAGTACGGTGCTGTAAGTGCTACTGTGTATGAGCGTTTGCTGGTTAAATATTTGAGGGTAACATCCAAATGTTTCCTTTGTCTCTCTCTCATTTTGAGATATGTAGTTTGTGATTATATGCGAGGGGTGGGGGGAGGGCTTGTTACCTCTTGGAATACTTTTCATGTAATTACCCATCTTAATACTTTAACCGTGTTGCTTGTAAATTACAGCGGTGATATAGGGAATAACATGTCTGCAGTATTCTTCCTTGTATATGAAGTGTCTGACGTCAAAAAAATAATGTTATATAAAATACTTTAATTCAGCATGCACAGAAATTCGATTCCATAAGACAGTACTGTGAGTTATAATGTGGTTTTTTTTTTGCAGCAACAATAGGTACCGGTCTTGCTGTAGTAATGCATTGTGTTTTCGTTTCAAACTTAGGTGTACGTCTCCACATGGAGTTCCCAGATGATCCAGCTGGGTTTAGAGACCCCAGACACATCCGATTGTACAACGAGTCTCTTTTCCCAAATAATTTAAGCGGGTATCACGATACAGACCCCTTCCTGCCCGCAAGTGTGAAGATCACAATTGTTGTGGTGTACATGATCGTCTGTGTAGTTGGGCTCGTGGGAAACTGTCTGGTCATGTATGTCATCATCAGGTAAGGCTTCATTTTTTATGACCTTACGTGGGCTCATGGCTCACACGTATTATTATACTGTTCCAAATGCAAAGTTGCATGTTGTGTTGTCAGGTGCTGCTTTGTGGGACTCCTCAGCAAACTGCAGTAGGAGTTAGTAATTTTTGTAGTGTTAATGACTCAAGATGGGTAACCATGGTCACTGGTTACAGTCACAGGTGGGATTTTTCTGGTTCTGAACCCTTGCTCAAGGAGGCCTTTGCTGTTCCATTAAATGGTGTCCTGGACTTGTGCAGGATCAACATTGTATTATCATCTTGAGGTTCTTCTGTAAATTACCTCATACAAGTCAATTAAAACATATAGCACTAAAACTCACAAATGCTAAAGGGACAAATACATTCTTATTGAAAGAAGTAGTAACACGTAAACTACAATAAGATATTCATTCATAATCTTACCATAATTCAGTCGCAGAATGAAACATAGACTTTGATTGTAAGATCAAGGCAGTCCACCAACTGACTCTTTCCAAAAATCTGGAATTTATTTCATGCTGTGTATTTATTTTTTCATGTTGTGTATTTAACAGATGTAATGAATGTATTTATGCTAAAACACATGAGCAAACAAAAAGTCTCACTGTTTCACTTGTTTTACTTTACATTATTGAGCATGCTGGACCACCAGCACAACAGCACTTTCAGGTCAGTACATGGTTGCTAAATTTGACCATGTATTTCAAACATTGCCTGAAAGAAATATGCTAGTGGTATACCTCAGAGTATTTCTCTTCATCATAGTCCTCTTTCCTCTTCCCCATTTTCTCCTCACCCTCCAGGTTGAAATGTTTTTCCCTGGGATACAGGCCTCAGTTTTTTCCTGTTACTGTTTCCATGGGCAACCACTTGTTTGCATGCCCCCTCCACCTCTGAACTTCGTGTATGATTATTAATCATTAAGATTTTTAATGGAATAGAAACAGTGTCTTTTTAGAGCATATTTGCGCTGGTTCTGAGGTTGAATCCCATTTGTAGACCTCCTTATTGTGGCTTTGCATGCAGACGGCTCATTCTGCTCAGAGATTTCCCATGAATCTTTGGGCATATTTCTTCAAAGCTCATTTTCTTCACTGAAGTTTGCTGTGTGGTGGGAGATGGTGCTGTGTTAGTCAAATGTCTACCACATATAATTACTCCCCTGTCTCACTGAGAATCTGCTCTCTGTCGGCCATGCAGTACTTTTGTTAATGGAGCTGAGAGCCCTGGTGGGCAAGGGGAACAGAACAGCCACAGCAAGAAACCAGCCCACTGCTCACCCCCTCTCACTGAGTGGAAAGTGGCCACTGCACAGACACACGTTGGTTTTTAGTGTGTGTGTGTGTGTGTGTGTGTGTGTGTGTGTGTGTATCTGTGTCTGTGTGAATATGCATGCATGTGTAAGCCTGTGTGTGCATGAGTTGAGAGTGTCCAAAAACATTCAGTGGAAAAAATCCTGTTTCAGTTATTTTCTTATTTCTAGTATCAGTTTTGCTTTAGCGGCATTGAACGAAAATGAAATAAAATGGACTGAATGTCATGGAAAACAGAAATAAATCACTGAACAACAGAATGCATACCCATTCCTAAGACACCGCTCCTTAATATTATTATTTATTTTTTATGCATTTAGTTAAAAGGGACAGTGCACAATAATCCTATCAGCAATTGCATCAATACAGTGCCAGATTTTAGTGATAATTTCCACCTGCAATCACTTGGAAATATAAGTAATTGATGAGATTACGATTTCTTTTCAAAAGATGGACTGTCACAAAAGGAGGCAACCAACTGTTGTCCATAATTGACAATGAAAAATGATACATGTTTTAAGATGGCCCCAGGGATGCATGTAGCAGCATACCACCTTCTTAATGATGCCATGTCTTTGGGGGCAGATAGATTTGAAATTAACAGTTTGCTTTACTGTAATCGTTGGATATACATTGTTAATTGGAGCTGTGGGGAACATTTAATTCTTTGGGCTCCATAATTCAATACAAATACTGAAGATTAAATCCAGAGAGAGTTTTTAGAAGAAGCACTCAAACACTGACTATTTGGTTGGGCCTTCACAATCTATTTGTATAGCAGGATTGATGGATAAATGCCTAGTGTAGCTCAAATGGACATTTTCCATTGGTTTCACAACTCTTGGCACATTGCAAGGGGGACACAAAAATCAATTAATTACAAGAAACAACAGAATTAGCTGAATGTTCCGTGTAGCACTGGCTGTCATGGCCCATTTGCTAGTCCTCAGATATGGGCTGCAGAATCTTGAGACTCCCAACCTACTGCTTACACTGAGTACGTCAGTACTCAGGAGTACCAAAACAACCATTCTACGGCTTCGCCATCTTGCTCATATCATCAGAACCGACATGATTAACCTCACTTTTTTGTGCCTGAACTCTCCATCTGCCAGTGCAGGCCTTCCCAGTCATGATTAAGCCAGCAGTACGCCTGCTGCTAATTGTAATGTAGCAGTGAATAATCAGGCATTGTAGTGGCTAGCTGTTGTTTACCGCTGGGTTTATGGCTTCTAACCCCCACAAATAAGGTCATCCTCTTCAGCTGTGAGTGTTTCTATTCTGTGAGCAGTTTTTATTTTGTTTTTGATTAGGCAAGCAAAACTTTGATGAGCGTTATAAATACAGTGCAGCAAGGTGTGCTCTGTGATTTCATGTAATTATCTACCAACACTTTGTTGTGGGGTACTTGTTCTAACTAGTAATCGATGAGAGAGGTTTCATGAATTCCTTAATTAATAGGTAAAGCCATTTTGTTTAATGTGTGACACATTGACTTAAACCCAATCAATTTTTGGTTGGAGAGTGCAAAGAGGGTTTGATTGAGTTTTAATCAGTTCATAATTAAAAGCACTTGGAGACTGTATTAAAGTTACATTTTACAAAGCCTTGCGTGCCCATCTGCAGTTGTGGCATGTATGTTTTGTAAAGAAACAATGGATATGTCATTAAGATATTGGATCCCAGTAGCTGCTCCTTCTGCCTCCTCCCCACCAGTGCTGTGTATAGGATTTTTTAAATGTGGGAGAAGAGATGGGAAAATGACTCATTCAAAGGGATAGGGGATGAGCGTTAGTTATCTCTGCCATTTGTTTATGTCATAAAGAAGCATGTACACACTGGGAAAGCTCTGTAACTTTGTTTTGTGTCTCTGACCTGAGCAGCTTTGGAAACATTTTTAAAGCTCTTCACTTTAAAATGTGAATAACGTAACAGGAGATTGCCAGTGATTATCATATCATTACAGGAGAAAAAGCTTTACTGTAATGGATTCCCGTAAATGTTTTAAATTCCCCTTAACCATGTAAACATGTTAGAAATGTCGTGAAATAAGATAAATTAGCTAGGAATTTGAGGTTGTTTAGTTAATTTTAATTTAATTTTAAAACAGCAACGTGAGTCACTGGTTGCTTGCAGTTACAGATTCCTCACATTGTAGCTTCGGTTTCTCATGCAGTAACATTCAAGTGATAATTTAATTTTTTTTTCTATGTTCTAGCAAGACAGATCATTTCAGAAACACCCTATGCATTGCAGTCAACAGCAAAGCAGCAAGAAATGTCGAAATGTGCTTTTTCAGTGGTAGTGGCCTGGGAGACAAGGAAGCCTCACTTTGACAAAAATAACATGCTAGATTGATGCTACTAGGCACGTGCAGGGAGTGCTGCACAGATCTGATCTTTACAAGATATGGATAGTCTGATAAAGGAGGCAGTTGATTAGATTCATGCATCCATACACTACACATTAACTCATTTGCACAGCACTTACTTTAAATTGATGCCCATAAACAAGCAAAAAACATGACACACTCATTTTGTAAAAAGAGAATTGGCTGCTCACAAGCATGGGGTTTGAATGCATTTAAAGAGACAGTAGCACTTTTGTAGAAGAGGGAAAATTCGCTACATTTACACCTCAAATGGGCACACTGCTGGGGAGGTTCTGTAGCTCTCTGTAAGTCATGCTCTCTGTAAGCAGCTGTAGTCTTTCTCACGCTGTCTGTAGCTCTTTTTAGTCTTGGTCATGCTGTCTTTAGCTTTCTGTTGTCTCGGTCATCCTGTCTGTCTCTCTGCAGCCTCAGTTACGCTGTCTGTACCCTTCTGTAGACTTGGTCATGCTGTTTGGACCTCTCTGTAGTCTCAATCATACGGTCTGTTCCCAGCTTTAATCTGTCTCATACGGTCTGTAGCTCTTTTTAGTCTTTGTCATGCTATCTTTAGCTCTTATTAGTCTTGGTCATGCTGTCTGTATCCTTCTGTAGTCTTGGTCATGCTGTCTGTATCTTCCTGTAGTCTGTGTCATTCCAAACTGATGAGACAAGGGGCCATTCCTATCTCTACCTTTTTGTATTTGAGGACAGAATGCTTGGACACACACACAGGATGAACAGGGGAGGCATGCTGTAGGTCACCCTGATTTAAATGTCGATTTTACCAAGCAGTCAGGGTGTCGATTAGTGAGACCGGGCCGGGCATGGTGCCTTAGCCACCTTAGGTGTTAAAGACAAAACGTCACTGGTACTGCTAAAGGGGTGTTAATTTTGTATGCACACTGGTGTTCCTACTATATTTTTTACTGGACAAAAAAACACACACACAAACAGCATACTTATACCATTAATATTTCATTAATGATGTCACTACTAAGTCTGCATCTTTGCCAAGTTGTTCTTGAGTTCCATTAACAATGATATTCAATCATACGATCCTTCCAGTTTTAATATCAAGGATAACCTTTTAGGGAATCATATTCTTTGCCTATACAGTGGGCCTGTTCTTGCAGATTTTTTTTCTGATTTGGAGGTTTCTGTGTGTGTGTCCTCATGGTGAGAGGGAGTGATTGTATGAATTCAACCAACTGTGTGGGTTCATATATGGCCCAGATATAAAGCATGTGAAGCCCACCATTTTTGCCATTTATAAACCAAGTTACACAAAACACTAATAAGTAATTTTAAAGACTATATACCACCCAGACCATAGGTTTAAAGGGAACATGGATCATTGTCATTGTTTTTTCACAAGTAGTGTTAGTTCAGTCTTTAAAATGCATTCTCTACCTGTATTCAAAAGCTAAAATGTATTCTCTGATGTATTTTCTGTTCTGTACATGAGCTGTCTTCCAAAAAGGAGTATTGTGTAACTCATGAGGTACATGAATTAGTGTCTCTGCTAATAAACAATATAATGGGATAAAATAATAATAAATTAGTATGATATATGAGTAGTTAGAATAAACATCACAGCTCTTAGTGTTATGATGACAGATGTTTTATGCTGTTGTATATTGCAAACCTAAGTAGTTTGTTGTGAATATGTGGTCTCAGACATGGGGACATCTCCCCACCACTTTTTGTTGTGGCCCATTTTGTCCCCACCACTTTAAAAAGGTGTGAACACGTCGAACCCATCGTTGTCCCCAGCACTTCTCAAAACAAACTGACGCCCATTGTCTCAGAGGCTTTTGGATGTTTGATATTCTGTTAGAAATTGAGTATATTCTTATCTTTTATTCTTATATTTTATTCTTATCTCCTTTGCTATCAACTGGAGTTGGAAGGCTCAATGGAAGCAATGACCAAACCAAGCTCGAATGTCAGCGCTTTGGTTTGGTGATTGCCTGAGTCACTTTCAGTATGACTGGGGACAGATTATTCTTCAGACAGGGGAAAAATTGTTTTTTCAGTCTTTTTGCAGTAAAAATAAAACATATCTCAGATTTTCTTCATACCACGATACAAATACACTCAGTCGTTTTTGTATAAAACAGCAGGCCCTTGTTAATGTCATTTATGGTCATTTAGAGAGATCTGCAGTGTATGAAAAGGTCAAAGGGTTGTGCTTCTTTCGACAAGTGCAATCTCTTTGCCGTGATCGATATTTTTAATCATTCTTCGTCTCCTTCATTAAATTGTGTAGGATGATTTAATCTGGAGTAGGCATAAATATCAGCTGAACTGATGAGGAGGCTTTTGCTTAGATGCTGGCAGTTTGATTGGTGTTCCCTCAATATGCTGTGCTGTGCATTGAGAAAACATTTTAATCAGGGGTCATTTAATGTTGTGTAAGCACTATACATGCCAGGAATTCAATACAGTGAGACTCCCTAGACTTTTGAATAACAAATTTAGGGAACTGTTGCTTTCATGTTGTTCATGCAACATTTTATATTTGGAACAAAAAGTCATGTAAGGATCAAAAAATATTTGTTTGTGATTTTTTTTCCAAGGTAAGGTCAAATCACATTTTATTGTATTTAAATTATATTTAAATTATGCTGTACTCTGCATCACTTGTAAGTCGCTTTGGATAAAAGCGTCTTCCAAATGAAGAAATGTAAATGTAAATGTAAATGTGTGATACAGTATTGTGGTCATCGAGGGAAATAGTCTATCATCATTAATTTTAATTTTACAAACAAGATGCACAGTAATTAGGTTGTTACAGAACAATTAACTGTTCCAGGCATCTAGAGCTCTGTCCTGGAAGTATAGGGGACTGGGTCTAGAGGTGGGGGTGGGGGTTTAGGAAACCATTAGGAAAATGGCAATGAGATCATCCCATAAATGGAAAAATATTACATTGAAAACCACTGGGTCTGGTTGGGTATCCTAACTGCAGAAGTGGGGTCATGATTAATGAAAGGATTCCTGTGAATTCAATGGAAGCCTTGGTTTTTTTTTTTCTTCAGACAGACTCCACTGCACAGCTGTGTGGTTTGGGGTTTACTGGAGGGGCTGATGCAGATTCACAGAACCATTTTTGTGCAGCTGGTATTACTGGCTGCCTTTACTACTCACAAATATCACATTAGTGTTACAGTGTGCATTTGCAATTGGGAGGTGAGCATAACGGGAACTACTTAAGCAAATGGGAGGTGGAAAATTTCATTCTGAAGCTCTGATGTTATGGGCTGCCCCAAAGTGAATTCATGAATCTACAGAGTGCACTCATTACCAACACTTCCACTTTGGGCATTAGAAGTTTTAAACTCTGTACAGAACTATTATCATGCATTTTAGTCAGTCTCAGTCGTCATCTGTCTGCATTTTGTGACTGGGAAAATATATGCCAGTGCAAGTGAGTCAGGGGGGAAAACCGGGTTAAAACTTATAGAATTTAGATTGCAAAAAATACTCATCCTTGTGTTTTCCTATTCACGCTTTTCTCTAAAGGGTAGCATGTGCACAAGAAGACAGCTGATAAGGCCTGGAACAACACAAACTGAGCAAAAGCAGTGAAGTATAGACAACGTTAGGGTGAGCTTATGTCCTGGTTCTCTCTTTTTTGAAGGGAGTAATGAAATGCAGCAGGGAGTTAGATTTGGCACCTGGGTGATGCACGGCAGTGATTTTGCACCAGAACGCTCCCCACATATTAGTTGTAGTGGAAAGGCAAGGATTTATTATCCAATAGACTGGGGGATTATTAGACGAGTCGATTGAGAGAGATGGATTTCTTGCATGACAAGATGCTTGCCTGGAGCTAGTCAGCAATCAACAAAATGGTTTAAATGTTCCTGACAGATGTCATGTTTTATTTCTTTGGCTATCTCCAAATGTATAAAATTATGCAAACCTGCATATGCTTAGGTTTGTGTGCCATGCGGTATTTACAACCTGAGACTGATTCAGTTTTGTCTTTGCTTTACGTTTGTATATTATATATGTTATATAACTATATATCAGATGCTGCTGGTAGCCACATGGCCCCAAATGAGCAACAGGCTGTTTTATGACTGTCACTGAAGGCAACAGTAGTTTAAATATTAATGAGAGAGGTTTTCTGGTAGTACAATGCATTCTTCCTCCTGGGTCCTGCAAGTTTAGTTTGTGTCACTGGGGCTACTAACGAGGGATGCAATACATAAAATACAGAAACATCCCTTGTGATCTGAAGACCTTTTAAAATTTAAAAAGAAAAATGAAAAAAAAAATTGAAAGAATGCATGGCTTTTTATTTTTAGCAGAAAAAGAGACATTTAACAGATCAGATTACATTTTCCACCATGCCAACTGTTCCATTTCTCCAGTGATTAAAATGACCCAAACCCTCAATATCGCCTTGTGCTCCCCTTGTCCTTTGTCTTCTTAGAATGACGCAGCTGTAATCAGACATTCAAAGAAGGTTTTTGTTTTCTTAACTTCTTAACTTTTTTTTTTACTTTTGTACACCAAGGCTCTCAAATTGTGACCGCATTTTTAACGGTTTGCATGAGACCATAAGTAAGCCGAGATGTTCCAGTGACTAATCAAAATTCTTTGGGAGGAATTTTTTTTCAATATAATTTTTCAAAATCATCATCAAAGGCTTCTTGTTTTCAAGGACATGGGACATCACACACTTGGAGACACTCACTCTCTCTCTGTCTCTCTCTCTCTCTCTCTCTCTCTCTCTCACACACACACACACACACACACATACACAATCAACCATATTTATATGAACAGATCACAAGATTTTAAGTGTTGACTTTTCTGGCATGAAAAGAAGACCTGCACTATTTTTAAATCTATTCAATACATTTTTACTTATTTCAGAATTTCATTCATATAACCTTTATAAATGTTGTTGGAGTATGCCTTGCATTTCACCCATTGTGGATCTTGAAGATACTGTGTTCACTGGACAAAACACTTAATGGAAATGATTACAAATCATATATACAATGATAATATTGCCCTGCACTCTCAAGTAATGGCTATCTATGTAAAACAGACCATTACATCTCACACAAGTCCAAAATACTCAACAACTTAACTGCATACACACACACACACACACACACACACACACACACACACACACAGAAAGGCTGTCTATGTCTGGGAGGGAGTCTGCCCTCTATATTTATTGATACCTCTGACTACACAGGAACCGTAAACATGCTTTAAAAGAAAAAAATATAGATTAGGTATATTTCCGCTGTTTAAATGCTATACTTATCACTATTCTTATCATATTTGCAATATCATTGTGAATTCAGATTCAAAAATAATGAATATTTGTGACATATTTGCTCACACCCCTTTAATGTTTATGTACTCTTCTGTCATGGATTACACCAACAAGAAACTTCCTGTAGTGTTTCATGGGGTTCTGGCATTTCTAGGTGGACATTTTGAACACTGCTCTTAGCAGAACTGTTTTAGATCCTTCAGATGTTTTGGTTTTCGTTTGTGAACTGCTTTCTTGAGTTTGAACCACAGTTATTCACATGAACTGATTGGGTCGAGATAGAGATTATCAGTTGATAAGATTCATAAATTTAAGTGTTTTTAGATTTAGATGAATACTTTCACATAATAGATAATAGATGCCAAGATAAGCGTCACCATTTTATGCCAAAGCAGATGAGCATGTCCAAAAAACTCATTCAAAAAAACTCTTTCATTTCATTTGACTATGAGATATGGTTACAGTTCCTAGAGAGATGCAGTTTGCCAAATTCTAGTTGCCTGTTTTTATTCTCTGCATTCATAAGAGGTTTCTGCCATGCAGCCCAGTCACAAATACAACATTCATGGATGCAACTTTGTGTCATTCATGCATGCAACTTTGTGGGTATTTGAGTCACTTTGATTGCCATTTTATTTTGGAGATATCCAGATGTTTCCTTTGGATTTACTGTTACCTCCTGAACCAGTTATCTCATAGCCCATGGCCTGAGATAGACACACATCTGCTGCTTGGTAGGGTTGCCACTGTACCAGTACTCTTACATTTCTTAAGTATGGACACCACAGTATCAAGTGGAAGATTCAGCTCTTTGTGAACTCCTGTTTACCCATCTTCCAACTATAATATGTTTTACCTCATAAATCAATGGCCATTTACCTTCAGTCTTCAAAGGGCTCTGTGATGTCAAGCATGATAATGCATGCTACTGATTGATCTGTTGGTGCTTTACCTTCTGTAATACCACATAGAGAGGCTTTTGGTGCTGTATAAAATTCCACAAACTTCCGTTGCACTTGCAGTAAGAAGAGCATTGGTGTAGATTCGTTTTTGCGCAACGTGCTCCTCATGCTTTCTGAATTGAAATGTATTATTTGTGAACAATCTGAAATTGCTTTGTGCAGTGCTGTCACAGTTGAAGTTTAACACATAATTAACACAATGTTTCAGCTCTCTCCATGTCACTACATTTACCCAGTATGCATCAATTTGGCTTTTAATAACATAAGTACACACAGATGTCCACACAGATGACCAGTTAATTTTAAAGGTGTTCAGTAATATATTAAATGGTATGTACCAAAATGATACATCCTCTTCCTGGTAATATGTTCTGATTTTGTGTCATTGTGTCAATAAAATCTGAATGTTTGCAAAACTCTCAGTGCTTTGAAACAAACAAAACTGAGTGAACAATTCAGCAGTATTCAAAGATTTATATGCATTTATCTTAATTATTTTTAAGAGACAATGGAAAATAATTGACAAGATTATTGTTCTTGTTGATTTTGTGAAAAAAAGTTGGAAAAGGGAAATTAACGTGAACAGTCAAAATACATCACAATATCTGATGTTTCAAGACGAGGTCAGTCGTGCAAACACTATGTGAGGAATGACCTGCATAGCTTTAAATGAATGCTTTGCCCCAGTGACTGTTAAATAAGTCTGTCCTACTTTTAACCAGTTAAACATTCTTTGTCGCAGGTGAACTGTGGTTTGCATAAATGTTTTACAGCATGGCAAAGGCAGTCCGTTTCACACTGATGGGTTGTGCTAGTGCGAGTGTGGTTTGTGATTATTCTGCTCTCCATGCAGTAAAATGGCTGTAATGTATTACATGTGAAGCTGGAGAGCATCATTGCCAAAGCACTACTACGAGTCTGGTAGTTTTTTTCACATTGGCCTGGATGCTTTCATTATATTCAGAGTTCTCTTAACACCACTGGGAGTGAAGAAGTCATACTTAATACTGTAATTCATATCTGAACAATTAAATGGGACAAATGGTAGTACCACTACAGAAATTTGCATTATATTTCTATGTGTATCTCTATCTCATTATTGCTTCCTTAACCCTCTCTATCTCTTGCCCTCCCTAACACTGGGATCTTGCCTGTCTTGAAATCAGTCCATCTGTTTTCTGCCATGACTGTTTGTTCATCTTAAAATTCAATCAGAAATGAGTCAGACACACTATTCTGTCGGTACAGGATTTGATCAAAACTGTTATCCCCTAGAGAAAGGAGAGGGAAAAGGGTCACTTTGAGAGCTTTTTCTACTGTTCCAGGCTCAGTCTGCTCCACACAATGTCTTTCTGTAGTTCTAATAAGAAGGAAGCCATTTCAAGATGGCTGTACCCATTCACTTGATTCATACCCTGGTTTTTGTTTCTGCGAAAAGAGGGCTGTGTGGTATCAAGTCACTGAAATCAGTTAACAAGGGGCTGTAACCATGGATCTGCGAGTTAGCGAGGGAGTGTGTCTATACTCTGACACTGGGCATGAAGCCTGCAGTGTGGAAAACAACACAACGTCACAGGTCTGGCAGACTGATTCATTCTAACATGCTTTCTCCCTATCACATTTAGAGTAATGTAATGCATGACATTACTTTTTCTGATAATATCAGTGATTGCTGCACTGAGATTGCATTAACTATGGAAAATAATGTGGATAATAATAATAATAGGACAAGACGTGTTTAAATTCTTCATTTGAAACGAAGGAAAAACAGTTTGCATTTAGATCGAATCTGGCCCTAATTCACAAAATGAAAACCATCAGATATTCATTGTTGGGATTTTTTTATGTATTACAGTGGCTTCAAAATGAGGGTCAGGACCCACCGGTGGATCGTAATATGCATGGACACTAATACATAATACATTCACATTTAAATTGCCATTTTTTAATGGCAATAAAAATGCCATTTTTATTGCAGGTTTTGCTTTTTCTTTGCAGACATTTAGATGATTTTTAAATCAATAATATCTGAAAAATCTTGGAGCACAACAAAATACACATAATTGCTCTGTGTTAGTCCTTGCATTTAGCGTTGTGCGGGTTTAGCAACTGTGTCACTGCGAATTTGCAGCTTCCCCGAAACATGTCATAAGTCTGAGGGTTTCAAATGTTTTTTCAGCCTAACAGACATTCTAGCTGAGTTCTTTGCAGCTTTGTCAGCTCAATATTAAGGTTTTGATTTCTAAACCAACACTGGATAATAAGTGATCATAATGAAATAAAATGCCATGTTCATCTCCTATTCTTAATCTAAAATGGTTTATGGAAATGTCAATGAATATGTATGCAAGACCTTGTATGCATCATCGGCAAACCAACTTGATCACCACTCAGCTTGTGCCAAAATGATATGGAGACCTACAGATCAGTTATGGGGTGCAACACACTTTATACCCTGAATTCAACTTTTGGTTCATATTGGTGACCAGGTTTGCTTGAAAAAGTTATGGACCAGTTACAGATTCAGAATTCAGACAAAGTAGTGACTGTCAGCACTACTTCTAACAGTTCCTGAACTTCCTTCAACAAAAAGAAAAAAATACATTAAAGCTTAATGCGGTAGTGACCTATTCACACTTATCATACTACTGCATATCAAGCAAAATATATTAAAATTATTCATCTCACTACTGTTATATTATTATTATATTATCAAGAAACTGTAAAATCTTATTAGTCATTTAATATAGCACTACACATAGTTCAGCTATCTTGCTGCTATGGCAAGATAATAACGAATTATCTCATAAGATTCTCTACTGTATGAGCTTATACAGAAGAACTAGTGTACAGGTAATGTCAAGATGCTGCAGTGATGTGCAATGGAATAATGGTATAGATGCACTTTGTGGTTACAGGATATGTATTTAATCTCACTGAAAATAAAAAAATTGGCATGTAACATAGCCCTTTAAAATTTATTCTCAATGTCTGAGATTGGTGAGCATGTCTTGTCTGACCATTCAAAATGATTTTGAAAAGCTATGTGTGTCTCAAAGCATTTTCATTACACTGGTCTTGAGTGTTTTGCACTGACTTTAATATCCTTACTTACTCAGCTTTGTCAACTCTTGCCCTCACTTTGTACATGATGTCATGGAGCAATTTTTTTAGGACGGTGTGCATTACCAACTTATTATCTGAACCATTCACTGAAGCCGTAGAAGGAAATGGCAAATTACGTTGTCCGCGCGCTCTAATAATTTATAATCAAGCCTTGCCTGAAGGTGTAAATTGACAATTTTAAGCCTCTGTGAGCTTTGTGAGGCAGCTGTCCACAACGAGCTGTACATATCAGCCCTATTTCCCTCGTCACCTGGAAACACCTGCTGCAATCGCAATAACAGTTCAAAATAAAAAGTCATGGGTCCAGCTTGTGGGTCAGAACCTACAAAGCTCTCACCTGGACAGAACAAAATCCCCTTAAAAAAGTCAGGTGACTATGGTTTTGGCAAGAGGACACCATATTCAGGATGCCTTAAGACTGAGTTTTGTGGCACGGGGGCCGTTAATACTTCTCTATCCAATGATTCAACACAAAGAAGTAGTTACAGCTGGACTGGAGACCTTTTAGATGCACAGTTCCCCTACTTGATGGAAATCAGTAGATTGATGCTGTCTGCTGTTTTGAATGCTGACGTTTTCAAGAAATGGACAACTTTTCTACTACATATTCTCACTGGGATGGTATATATAGTGAATATCAGTCAATGAGGCCTCCATCTGTCTTCCATTTGTGTTCCCTTATCAAAAAACAAACAAATTGTTTCCTCTGGTGGCAAAGGAACACCCAAC
This sequence comes from Megalops cyprinoides, assembly GCF_013368585.1. Lineage (NCBI taxonomy): Eukaryota > Metazoa > Chordata > Actinopteri > Elopiformes > Megalopidae > Megalops > Megalops cyprinoides. The sequence goes on from NC_050589.1 coordinate 20,068,903, forward strand.
AGTGTGAGTTAGTCCCTGCTGAATGTTTTTCAAATGGCCTTTTAACAGTGTCTAGCTGACAGATCTCTCTGTCGTCTCCCACTCCTTCACTTTAGGCTGAAGAAATGCAATGCAGGTCTGGCGGTATAGCCTTAAAAAGACACGAAAAATGAAATCTCAGCTGAATTAAATGGTCTGCTCTTCAATGGTTTATAAACGCATGCACATGCTGAATAATTCAGGCAGATTATTAATATATGAAACTTTGTGGCATGTGTGATGAAATCACATTTTTCCAATATGTCCTCTTTATGATGTTTTCCTGCAGGGCAGAAGAGTACTGCATTATTTTAAATAAATCATTGCACATGCTATTAAATATTTATGCTGCTGATCGGGTAATTATTCATTCTTGTGACCTTCCTAGCTGTGGAAAAAAAAGAATGAACAGCTCAATGCAAACTGTTGGTTAAACGACTGCGATGCCCTCTTCAACAGTGACATTTTGAAGTTCTCGATGACACACTGACTCCATCAAAGGTCACGTCAACAAAAAAGCAATGAATCCATATAACATCTGTGTTTCTGTCTAGGCTGCTCATCCTAAATCCCTGCACTGTGCTTTCACCAACCCACATCTCCATCCCACTATAAATAAACAAAAAAAATCAATGAGCCGCTAAATGACCATAAGGGTATTTCACTTCACTTCATTAGTTTGCAGTTAACATGAAAATATTTTGGATCAGTTCAGACTTTCTGGTTTCACAAAACCAAGCATACATCTAAATGTGCTCATAACCATGGCAGCACATCCAGAACCTTAAATCTGCTCCACAACAGATTAACGGTGTGTATAAATTTATATTGTCTTAAACAGTCAAATCAGACATTCTGTATTCTGAAAGAGATGTTTTCTTGGTAGAGATTACATTGACAGTGAGACTTGAGAATAGTGGGACAAGTCCCATGTGTCAAAAATAAGCTATAGTATTTGAATACTGTTATACCCCATTGACTTCATAAAGCAGTAGGTCTGTGTGCTGTGCACAGCAGTATGGGATGTAAAAAGAAAATAATTCATACCACATGCTAAGTGTATTTGAAATCAGCAGAGGATAATGTAACAATTAGCCAGTTTGTCTACAATGTTGTGCATATGCCTGCTGTGCTACTGTAGACAAATGACATTCAATTATTTTCATTTACTGCTAACATGATAATATTGTCACAGCCTGCCCTGTCATGAGCAGGGAATGAATTCCTCTGAAACCATCATGCAGTTTGATGAACATGTTAAATCATTGTTTCACTTTTGTTCTGATTGCTAGATTACTGTGCCATGCTTCTATTGTTGCATTGTGATTTAGCAGACATGAATTGCTAGCTAAATTTCAAACCCTGAAATTGATGCACTCCTCATACTTATTTGTAATCTGTATTTGCTTTATGTATAGGCCTCAGCAAAGTAAAGCAAGTCCCTTTACTCTGTCATACACCCACCACTGTTTTTTTTTTTCAAATTTTCTTTAAGATGCAAAGTCCCTTGCATCTCTATTTAAATTTATGGTTATGCTAACTGAGAAGCATCTGTCTTCCCTTGTTTGAGGTGCCTTTAACCCCCTTTTCACCAATTGCTGTCTAAACTGCATGCATGCAAGTACAGCTGGAGTAACTTGGCGGCTTTGACTTAGCTGGACCATTCTATTCTTAAAAAGGTGGAAAACAGAGTAAGACCAACTCAAATTATCACATGGAAGCTGGACAAATTGATGTAAGCTTGTAATTTATCAAACCAAATTCATGAAATTCTGCTTCCTTCACCAGGGTGCCTATCTTGATTTTTCATGTAATTGGTATCCCTCGTTGTGCGAGAACTCAGCTGCTTCAAGTAGGATTCAGCAAATCTGGTGGCCTTGGCCCTGGCTTGGGTGTGAAGTCATAAATTCATAACATGGCGGTTATAAATGACGGAACATTATCAAAGAGATAATTGAATATTTTAATAGGCATATTTGGCTGAGGGCAGTGATGAGCCAGTGCCTTCATTCTTTGTCCTCCTTTCCAATGAGCTCTCGGTGACAAGGCTAATGTTCTCATTATGTAATTGCTACTTTGAAGCAAAAAATAGAATTCCAGTGCATAATTACCTCATAATTATACTTTCAGAGGAGATAAGATTCAGTCTGCTCCCAAAAGATGAAATGTGGAGGAGGGATGAAATTGGAGTTTTTCCCTTTATTTTTGAGGTTTACAGCTACAGAAAGAATATTTCATAGCTCCTCCACATTTCATCCTTTGAGAGTTGACTGAGCCTTATCTAGAAGAATAATTATGAGGTCATAATGTACGGGAATTTTAGTCACTCGTGTGGGAAAATACTGGTAATGGCACTGTACTTGCGCCAAACGGTTATGTCAAATCTTGGAGAGCACCACTGTTTTGGGCTATGCTTCGCAAAGCACCTTTCACAACTTCATCTGGTTGAAACCGTTTTGGTTTAAATAGGCAATCTTATAGTTGGTCCCAATTATTTTCTTTTCACAAGGGCTTTATTGGATATTGATTTCATAAAGAGCAAACAATATATGGAGTTCAGAGGGACAAGGTGAGATCGATATTCCTTTCATTGTTGACACTGGATTTAACCTTCGTCCAGTTACTGTTTGTGACAAAACAGCCCCCACCGCTCCCACTCACCCATTCATCCAAGTTTTCCTGTGATATAAGGTTCATCAGGAAAACACAGATGTCCTGATAACATCGAAGCAAAATGGCTAGTATCTTGAAAAACAGTTCAAGGTTTTCCAATGGTACGCGTCACTAAATGTCTTTACGACATATTTATGGATGCTTACTACATGGGGACAAACAGTGCTCATACATGCATGTTATACACCACATACTTCGTAGCTCAGAAATAATGCCTAAGAGTTATGTTTTTTATGAATCGCCTTTGAAATCGAAGTAGGACACACTGTGTCTTTTTCCATTATTGCAAAACACAATGTGTCTTCAGTGCTCAGAACAGCAGAGATCAAAATAGAACACAGTAGTGCAAAACACTTGTATGACTCTATTCAGAGCTCACTTCTGTTATTTCTGCGGCCTTGTATTGCAGGTACACAAAGATGAAGACGGCCACCAACATCTACATCTTCAACCTGGCTCTAGCTGACTCGTTGGTCCTGGCCACGCTCCCGTTCCAGGGAACAGATGTCTTCCTGGGCTTCTGGCCCTTCGGGAACGTTCTGTGCAAGGTGGTCCTCTCCATCGACTACTACAACATGTTCACCAGCACCTTCACCCTCACCATGATGAGTGTGGACCGCTACATTGCTGTCTGCCACCCAGTCAAGGCACTGGATATGCGCACGCCGCACAAGGCCAAGGTCATCAACATCTGCATTTGGGTTCTGGCATCTGCTATCGGGGTACCCGCCATGATGCTGGGGGATGTGGAAGTGGAGGCAGAGGTCAATGGTATGTGATCCTTGTTCACATCTCCTCAGAATTGGTCCAATATTTATGAAAAACAAAGTTCTGTTGATAAAATATTTAACCAGACCAAAGCCCTGCCATTACCTTACCTTGTTTACACCCAGTACTAAGGCCTTCCTTTGATGTGTAGATTGATCTCAAACCGGTAGTAATGCATCACAAAGCCTTGGTCACCAACAGAGCAGCTTTACCTAGGCTGTTCATGTATAATATAATCTCTGCAAATTCATCCAGCTTTTACATCTTCAAAACCAGGAATGCAAAGTGCTCAGAAAATAATTTGGTAGGAAGTTGTTACAGCTGGCACTGGCAACACTGTCGGTCTCTTTCGAAAAAAGGCCATTCTTTCTGTAGTTCTTTTTTATCCTCCTTTTGTATTTTCCCCTCATGCTGTTAATCTCCCTCTGGCTAATCTCGTTTTGGTAGAACCTCACTATTAAAGTACAGGAGGTACTTTTTTCAGAAAAAGGGGGGTATTTTACAATACAGGAGTTAACCAGCTGACTTTTATCAATAATTTGGGTAATTAACATTTTCCAGTTTTAAAAACCCAAGCTGACATCCACCCAAGCTCATTACCATGAAAACACATACAGGACCTTAAACAGGATCCATAGTTTGACATTAACCTAGCTGTGTATAAATTTACTTATAATCAGAATATAATATATAATTATATATTGTGTATATTTATATATATTATAATAATAAAATAATGTCATCATTTTCTCCTCAACTAATCAGATGTCCTCCATTCTGAAGGCTGACATTGCTTTGATTGTGATCACATTGACATGGACATCGGAGTATAGCGCATAGAAAACTTTCATGAGTAAAAGGATTTAAGACTATTGCTGTACATAGAAACTGCGATGCAAAGGATATTACTTTGATGCTTCCATACTGAGTTTAAGGAATAAGGCAGTAAATCTATATATGTGCTGTGTTATACAGTGTGTTTTATGAAACAGAAAATGTCATACATATTTACTTTTGAAATATAATGAACATCAAGATCAACCTGGGTTTTTTCAGTGTTGGAATTCATTGACATTTTATACTTGATAATATTATGACAGATTCCACAGTCATCTGTGAATGATATAGCATTGCATGTTCTAAAATTACTGTCATGCTGCATAAGGTATATGTTTGCACAATGGTACCGCTATGTTGTATGAGTCACTAGATTGCTGTCCTGTATGTGCATGTGCACAAGGCATTACTTTTAATAGAGCTGACATGTGCAGGCTTAGTGTAAATCCCATTAAAGCCCTGTGGTACTGTTCATACATACTTCTTCACAACATGCAGAGTGGTTACTTACTTTATATACTCGCACGTCGCATTTCAACAGTCTCCAAGTAGCTGCCAGTATTTTCATTTTCACATTTACAATCATACATGCTTGAGTTCCTTTTATTTACTGTTATGCTCACCTAGACGTATCTTCCTTCTCTTTCTTGTCTTCCTTTTAACTCTCTTTTAAACATCTGGGGATTGGGATCTACTATAACCTTAAAGGGTTGCCACACATGCTAAGTGTAACTAGCTTGTCTTCAATTAGTATCATCACATTAACCTTAAACGGGTGTCATGAATGGAGGTTAAGCAGCTAGTATGAGCTGGGCCAGTCAAAACCAGATAACTTCAGTTAGTCCTGACTTATTTTAAAAACCTTGGCTCTGGGGCCTTGTTTCTCAATATATACATGGAACAGCTATAACTTGTGTCATATATGTACCAATCGTCCCTTGCTTCATCATATATGTTAATCTTTTCCCTTCAATTAATAGGTGTGAGTTCTTAATACAGTGTGTCATTGAATGGCTTCAGGGTGACAAGCAGGAATGAAACTTTTCTGAGTCTGATATAGATTTTAATATTAGAGGTGGAGATGTTCAGATATCTCAGAGGCAGCATATTAAACTGAAAAAAAAAAATGGTGCACGCTGGCAAATTGCCAATTTTGTGAATGCAGTGTCTGACATGACAATTGAACTTTGGAGGATTCACAATCTTACTCAAAATGAATGCCTCTGTGAAGGCCCTGGTGAATTGTTCAATACACCTTAATGAAAAATAAAATGCTGATTTGACATTGGTGCTGTTCTTCTTCTTCTTTTTGAGTTGAATAGGAACAATGTACTGGTGTTTATTGTCATACATTTCATCATTAAACAACAGAAAGAAAAAATATAATTTTCTATTATTTAGTAAAGTGAAAGATAATAGTAATATATCACAAGTTCCTTATGATGGCATGCCATATTAGGCTGACAGCCTCATTTTGAACCTGTACAGGGGGACATCTCTGGCAGTGGGTCATGCTTAGGGAACCATTTTGTGACTGAAAGAAGACTATTATATCCCAGACCTGTCCACAAGCTCTCTTAAAAAGGTGCTTTTGACCAAAATGTCAAAGGATGAGCACCTGTTTGTGTGTAGACATTGCCTTACTACAGCATATTGAGCTTCTTAAGACACATTCATTTCCCAGATTTACCTTAACCAGTAGAGGCTTATTATGGAAGCCTCTCTCTTGCCTGATTGCTGCAGTCTCTAAGTCTTCTAAAAGCACAAGCCAATTTCACACAACTTGTAATTACTTCAGTCCACTTTTTTCGTATTTCTAGAAAATGACTTTTTTAAAGCTGATTGACACAAAGATGTGTCGTATTTTGGAATTTTTTTTTTTACTGTTTTCATTTCTGTCAGAATTATGGTGGCTGAGTTCTAATATGTTTTCATTTTATGGACACTTTCTTGATAATTTTACCTCTCAGAAAATGGCTCTGCAAATGCAGGGTTCTAACATTTACATCATTGTCAATGTCCATTAGTCATTGCACATTCTGATTTTTTTCTATTCTGTGTTTTATCTGCGTTAAAGCAAAATCTTTGATGGATGAAAAGGCTGGAGCTGGCATATCGAACATATCGTCTCTGCTCATCACTGAATTGAATACACCACCATCTTCTTCTTGCTCTTCATTTTTGTATTCGGGGCTGTTGCCCTTGTTGGTCTTACTCCATTTTTATATACTCAAGCTTTTCTGTGTACCTCAGTTAGGATATTGCACATGTGCTATGGCCCTGGCCAGTGAGATTACTTTATAAAGTGTATGGCTGGTAAATCTTTGTGTAAAATGACAGGGAAAATTCACACATGCGAGAACCTCACCTGATGTATATTAGTGAAATCACCGCAGCAGAAGGAAGGGATTTGTTGAATATGGATTATTCATACAGAGACCAAAGGAGATGGGGCAGGGATCAGGGCAGTGATTTATTCACAGCGCTGCTTGAAATCTGAGAAGTCACTTGTAGGGAATGGGGAGCTAGTTCCAAATAATATGGGACCTGGAAGCCAAAGCCGATGCTTTCATGCAGTAGCAGTGTGTTTGTATTGTATGTGTGTGGGCGATGATTAGGGGAGGTTGTGTGAGGGCAATTTCCTGCATTTGAAGAAGTTAGCCAGCCATTTGGTCAATTTAGCCCAATGTTCTGGCTAAGTGCTTTTGACTAAATAAGGAAAGCGATAGGGGGAAAAAAAACCCGGCTTCGTGACGTTTCTGAGTAAATAACAGCTGTATGGAAGATCTTCTAATTTGAAGGTCTCGAAGCGTGTATAATGTTATTTATTCAGGTGATTTAATTAGCACAACTTGACAAAGTGTGCAGGTTGGAGTCTGTGCACAGTGTCTGCTGTGTTGGTCTGTAGATATTATATTAATCTCCGGTGATAATCCTCATATCCCTTTACCACAGAGTGTTGACACATTCTCACCTTGGCAACAATATGTCCGTCACAGCAGAGAGTAGCTCTCAAACAAAGACTTCAAGTCACCCCTTTTCTTTAATGACTTATTCATTGTCTTAACAGATACTTGTGAATTATTCATATGTGCTTCAGGCTTGCAGTGCTTGGATGAATATTTTTGTGCTGCCCCTTTCAAATGTAAATAAGCTCTATATGTTAAAACGATATCTCATAGATTACCTTCACACCTGTTTCACTTGAAACATACTAGTTGTTTTGTTTTGCTTTGCTTCTCTAAGGAAATATTTGTAGTGTTAACTATGGGAAGGGTTTCATTTTTTCTGTTCAGTAACTTCAGAGTCAGTGTCAAGTCCCCTACTGTTTTTCAGATTAATTTTGAGAAGAATGTGTATGCTCTTCCTTCATGTTTATTTATTCATAACACACAAATCAATGTTTAAGTGCAGTGGTTGCAAGTGACAGTGTTTTTTTTTTACATTTTGACAGGCAAACATTTTGTACACACATCAAGATACAAAAGCCTAGAGGTAAAATATATAATATAGACAATGGTTTCTCAACATGGGCTGCACACCTCATCAGTGTGAGGAGTAATACTAATGTAAACTTGTGTGCCTTGAATTCTGACCAGCATTCTTGACTTGTTTTTAAGGAGTCAACTAATATATCACAAATAATGAGCAATATTTACATCTGGCTGAAGGTGTTAGCTGAAGGTAGCTGAAAAAAATCAAAGAACATTGTTAACTTTACATAAAAAACACATTAAAATTTGTAGCAGTTGTCAAGATGATTCATCAATTAATTCAACAAAGGAAAATGAGATATTTGGCATAATTGGCTGTATAACTTGTATGATTGATTAAAACCCATGTATATTGTTAGTATGTAAATAAGAGTGCTAGCTCCTACTATCTGTAGGTAATATCTTTTTGTTGTAACACAATAGCTTTAACATGCATATTTATCTTTCTGCACATGTAGCATAATAAATTACATATGTGATATTTTACTAACATGAGGACGCAATGTGACTTTCACTTTTCTGTTTTGAAAAAACTAGCTATTGTCCAATGTTCAGTAACCCAGACATTGATAGGAAATGTAAATTACCTGACAAAGTGAATGTTACTGCAAGCCACTTTAGATTATTGTAAAAAGAAAGTCACATAGTATTGTATTCTGCTGAATTAGGCAATTTTCAGAGGTCCTCTGATCTTTACTGTATTTGGATGGTCATGCAGTAGACATGGATGATTATAAAAAAATTACATATATACAATAGAGGGTAGTGAACCTGCCGCTGCACAAACTGGGTTTATGTGGAAGGGAAATATATAGTTGGTTAAAAAATAACTAACAAGTGAGATGCAGAAAAGAGCAGTGGTACAGGGGAGTCAATGGGAGAGCTGCAGGGAGCAGCATTTGGGCAGAGATTTATTTGTCAGGAAGCTGGTTGCAAGAGTGGAGGACAGAGTTATCCACAACAGTGCAGTGCTAACTAGAAGTGAGCTGTTTTTGTGCTTAATTATTTTTAAACGTAATGTTTACTGGGGGAAACATGTCAGTATTGTTAATTGATAGTAACAATTCTTGAATATTATACACTACTTATTAAAAATAGGTTATTATTCTGTGTGTTCTTATTAATGAATGGCTGTAGTATGCAGAGGGCAGTTTGTGTCGGGCAGAGGCAGAAACAGATGAGCAGCTGGTAGGATTTCTTATATTTCCTTACATCTTAGAGAGTAATGAAGGCTACATGAAGAGTGTGTTTTGGTACAACCCAATTAGAGTATCAGTACCTGAAGAATAGGAAAGGGTCTCACATCCAGGCTTACTTTAGTGATAGGCTAATTAAAGCTGACATGTGACACGAAAGTCGATTACAGTAAATGTACTCAAATAGAAGCTGAGTCAGTTCCGTTGAAAGTGTACTGCCACACACACAGCAGTGGAAAAAAATATAGAGGAAGATAGAAAATGCTATTGGAAAGCTAGATTTATGGTTTGGTAGCACCCCCTCTGTTCTGAGTTTTTCTTACAGGGTACACAAACAACAACTTAAAATCTCACTCCAACTGTTCAGCATAGGTTGGCATTACCATGTTATTTTCCATGGTCTTGTAGATTGTTATTTCTAAAACAAGAAAAAAAACGCAAAAATGGTGAGTGCATTTTATTATAGTATTTACTTGCTCTAAATATAGCCTAGCACTCAAATAATGTCACACAACCATCTGCCTGTATGTATTTTGGTTGCGAGCTAGCAGAATGACTGTAGAGTTTGTGCTCCATACTGTTTCATCTGTTGTACTTGGTAGCCGTCAAGATGTTAACTGGCTCCCAGTGCAAATTAGGTTGTTACATGCATACAAGTGCTCTATATGCTTGTTAGCGAGCAAAGATTCTACCATAGGCTGTACAATTATGTTCAAGTTTTATCTTGATGTGACAGGGAAATCATCAGCCCCTCCATCAGGGTGTGTGCTGCCTGAGCAAGTGCTTGAAAACAAGAGCACCGTGCCAGTTAAAATGCACTGAAATACAGAGAAAGCAGAATAGCTGTAATGGAAGCAGATGGCAAAATGCAACCAACAGAAGCCAAATATGACATTTTATTGGCCTATCATGTTCTGTCTACAAATAACTCCAGTTATTTTCCTGATTTTGTTGGGTTCCGTATTTGGTTAATTGTCTGAGGCTTTCACAATTGTTTCTTGTTCTTCATTTTATTTCAAAAGACTAGGAAATGATAAATCACCAAAAACACCACTTTAACTATGACAGTGCTCTGCATGAGATATTCAGTTGTGTAGGTATCTCATGTAGCACTCCTTCACTAATTCTGAATACGCTAGAAAAGCATAATAATGTATTGACTCTTCTGGAATCTATTCAAGAATCTGCATGTGCACTAGTTTTATCTAGCATTGAGAGTTATTGTACATTTACATTTAGTCATTTGGCAGAAGCTCTTATCCAGAGCTTTAAACAGCTTTTATTCACAAAAATAAAATTTCAGCTATAACACTCAAACTCAGATGTAGAGTGTATAGAGTTTCATGTCAAGAACTCTTTGATCTGTACTTGCGCTAACGTGTTGCTAGCACTGCAGCACTACCGTAGAGCAGAAATACTACACTCATGGGTGCGGTTTTCCTCTGTTCCGCTCAGGCACCGAGTGCATCGTGATCCTGCCCGACCCGCGCAGCTACTGGGACCCGGTGTTCGGCACCTGCGTCTTCCTCTTCTCCTTCCTCATCCCGGTGGCCATCATCAGCGTGTGCTACAGCCTGATGGTCAAGCGCCTGCGCAGCGTCCGCATCCTGTCCGGCTCCAAGGAGAAGGACCGCAACCTGCGGCGCATCACGCGCATGGTGCTGGTGGTGGTGGCCGTCTTCGTGGTGTGCTGGACGCCCATCCAGATCATGGCGCTGGCCCAGTCGCTGGGGGTCAACCTGGGCAGCCTGCTGACCGTTGCCCTGCTGCACTACTGCATCGCGCTGGGCTACGTCAACAGCAGCCTCAACCCCGTCCTCTACGCCTTCCTGGACGAGAACTTCAAGCGCTGCTTCCGGGAGTTCTGCTACCCGTCGGCCTTCCGGCTGGACATGCAGCAGTCCAGTCGCATGCGGAGCATCGCCAGGGAGGTGGCCTACAACTGCAAGACTGCGGACGGCAATAGCAACCCCGCCTGACTAGGCGTGGAGCTGCCCCTGGTCGGCACAGAGCCGCCCAAGGCCGGCAATTCCAACACCGAACTCACCCAGATCACGGCCCTCTAGCACCACGAGGGTCCCCATGGCTAGCCACGCCAAGGGGACAGAGTCGTACTCTCTGACACACCATTTGGGACAAAGGGGCTTTACTTAGTGTCTTATTTGGTTTGGTTGTTTCGTTTTTCTTTTGTTTTTTGTTTTGTGAAGTTGACAGATTTTTAATTTTTTAATCGTTTAAAGTATTGTTTTGCTATATTTGGCATTCTAGTTTAAAAAAAATAAATAATTAAATGGCCTTAAATATTCTACAGTCTGTTAAAGTCATCCTTAGGGTTGAAGTGTTTCAGTCCCTGCTGGTGCTTTTCTCTTATTGTTTCGCTGTTGCCTAAAAACTGCGAAGAACAGAAAGGGTGAAGAGGAGATAGAGTTTAATTAGATTCAAGCTTTATAAAATTTCTTGAAAATAGAAAATGCTTCTCTATGTTCCTGTAATTATTTGTTGTCCAACGAAAAAAGATATTTTATATAAAATTGTGTTTTGTAGTGCTGTTAGCCTAACAAAATTAAGTTTCAAAAAGTATTACAGAACAAAACTAATGTGGTGTTATCGTGACATGAACATTATATACATAAATGTAGGTATGAATATTGTTATGGTCATTTGCGATACATTACCTCTCTTTTAACAAGTACTCTGTCTATAATACAGCTCTGTATTGTACATGTGCTATTTCGTTGCTCTATATGTGCAATGCAGGGACAGTTATATCAGTTTACATTTCCGAACAGCCGAATGTTAATAGACTCACTTTAAACCAAATCTTGTAAAAATATATCATTAAAAGCATAGAAATAATGGTTGTTGTTGTAATTGAGATTGTAATGATTTGTTTGTTTACGTTCTGTAAATATTTATTTTTTGACAGGCTGCAATGTTAATCAGTCTTTCAATTATGTTCCAGGATTTGCTGAAGGTTAAAATTCAAGATATTTTTTTCTGGCATATGAATTAAAATGACATAAAAAATGTGCAGTCTTGCTTGTTTATTCCCTTTGCACTAATTTGGCTTCATGATGATCCTTTAGCATGCTGGGCTGTGTTGTTGCTTCTCCATGCATTAAAAGAGGACAGTAGCTCACCAAAGTACATTCCTATGTAGTAAGATTGTTCAAGCACATTAAAAGATATTTAAAATGATTTGGGCTCCACGAATTCCCCAGAAGTATTTATTCACCAATTATAAATCATAAAAAAATCATATATGGCAGAATGGGTTGCTGTTGTTACAACAGGGGTGTGATTGTCAAGAATTTATGCATCTCTGACCACAAGTACAAAAAGCTAGGCATGGACATTCCAAGACAAACTGGCCACTGGCCTGTAATGCACAGTGTTATGTTCAGTGTCAAAGTCATGGTTGAGTCTTTTTCAGCACAACGACTAGTGGAGAGTATACCATCTTTGTTGTTTTGTACAAGCAGACCAGTTGGATGTTTAATGGTTGCGAAACAGGATGGACGGGGATGACCATTAGTGTTTTTAATGGTTTTTTGACTGTACAACACTCTAGATAAGATGTTCTAAGCCCAACTTAAAAAAAAAAAAAATCCTCTCACGTAACAATTCCACATTAAAACACCATCACAGGCTTGCATTTGTCAAACCTTTCTGGCACACAACAATGTGTGTGATGGACTAGTCTCCATTTTTATCCACAGAGCTGGCTTTGTGATTCTTTTGAGTGCTGTGTGTATCATCGTGAGAACAGCATTACCATTGTACGCTTCCTGAGCTATGTGCAGCACTTGACGCTATGTGGAATATGATTTCCTAGGGAGAAATAAACACTGTTTTAATGACAATACCACACTGAATGTGAGTGCTGCTACCAGCAACTAAAGACTGGATGTGAGTATGGTGAGAGAGGAACCTGAGACACTGTGCTCGTTCATGGAAAAGAAAAGGATCCCCTTGGTATTTCACCTCCTTTGATTTGATATGGGTTTGAAAATGAGTGCCATAAGTTCTATTTCTATGTGATGAAACGATGCTGAAGAGATGAAAGATGAAAAGATCTTTGAATGTACAGATGTTAGATGAAGGTGCAGATGTCAGGAAACCTTAATATTCATTGCGCTTGTCATGCTGTGACATCCTTAGTTCATCCCAAGAATATAACTGAATCACTTTTTTCCTATTTGCATCCAAAATAAGTTGTCCATGAATATTTACACTGTCTCACTGATCTATCAGATCACCAGGACATCTGCAGGTACAGTTCTGTATAATACAATCATTTCTTCCCGATAAGGCAGGGTATTCAGTACAGTACAACAATTTAGAATGCTGATACTAATGGTTCTGATCTGTTTCGGACTAGGATGCTGATTTAATTGCTGGAGAGTAGATCATCAGTGATCTTTTTTTCTCAGTTCGGTCATATATAAAGGGCTGCAGTGTGTCTTTGGTTTGCTTCATACAGAGCAATTCAAGCAGTTGGACAAGAATTTCATGGTCTTTTAGTGTTGCCCACATTTATTAATCCTTTGAACCCAAGACACACATACTGTATATGTAAACATCATTTCTAAGAATTTGAGTAAGATTGTGGTTACCTGTTTTTTAGCTTTCAAAATAAACTCTCTTCTGTTCAAGGATGGTCTACTACATCAAAAAAGGAAGAAGACTTGGGTCTTAGTGCTTAGTACTCTGTCCTTACACTAAGTGCAATAGCCCTTTGGATGCTTAAAACAGATTTTTTCATTTGGTATTTAGAACTAACTGTTGTAGCATTTTGTAACTTTTAACCTATTTTATATATACAAAAATATTGTAAACTAATGTTCCAATGTCTTTTCAGATGGCAAACAATAACAATCCTTTTTTTTGGGGGGGGGGGGGGGTCTGATTGCATATTGACAATATTATGACATTAGAATCGTAATTGTAACTGTCAGTTGTAATTCTGTGGATAAAAAACCCCACAGATGAATAGAAAACACTATCACCTTAGCTACATATTACTGTGCACTAATATGCTTTCATTGTGGCTGTCATTGAAATGCATCATGTGGAATGCGTCAAAATTATTCTGTTAAATATTTCTGCCCATACTTTTGGGAATACAGGATTGGTTAGAATAATTTATATTTTGCCTTCAAAGAACAAAGTGTATTGAAAAAAATCCAACAAGACCCACATGAATTCTGCATTCCTACATGCTCACTAGGAAAGATGGGCCGGAGATTATTCAGTGTCTGTGTTCCAGTTGTTATCCTACTATAATTTAATGATTATGTTCCAGCTATGTTCTCTCTACATTGCTTGTGCTCCAGCTATACTATTGCCATAATGTAATGCCTGTGTTTCAACTTTACTGTCTTTATAACATAATGCATGTGTTCCAGCTCCACTATTCCTATAATGTACTGCTACAGCAGCTCTTTCACTATTACGTAATTTATACCCTTAGAAACCTGATTCGGCACCAAAACTTGTTCCGTGAAAGAAACCAGGGCACAGCTTTGTCTATCCAACCACATCCAGCCAATCTCAGGCTGAATGCATCCAGGGAAGTGCCTTACATGCTTTGTATCTGTACAGGCCTTATAATTACGATAAACTCTGAGTGCTCTGTCAGAGGCAATAAGTACAGAGGACAGAAAACTGATGACGCAAGTGACATTTTTATTATGGTTATTTCCACTCCTGTAAAGATTTGTTTCATTATGTCATCTGCATTCTGAAGGCACTGCTTGCACAGGTTATTCTGGCACACTTTGAAAGGGCTCAGGCGGCACTTTTCCTACACCCACAGTTCTCCACTCAAAGTCTCAGCTGCAGTTCCTGTGACAGTCCTGATGGGTCTTTGGTCTGCCTCTCCCCACCCATCCTTAATCCAGGGGTCACTCAGCTTCTTCTCCCTGTGTGTTGGAATAAAAAGATGGGGAGGGGGTGTGCTGCTTGCCCATACTTCTGTATAGACCCTGGAGAGCATTGGTGTATGTCATTATCTTTGAATGTATGGCGATTTTACCAGAGAAATGGCTTGGGGAGAGGTTCATTGAAATGTCAGAATACTCCACATGACACAAGTAATTATTAACTCCACATCTGTGCTTTGATCTTTCTAGGTGGGCGACATAGTTCTCTTTCTTTCTTTCTTTCTTTCTTGCTCTCTCTGCCTCCTTCTCTGTCAAGGTGGGGCTAGTGAGAGGGAAAAAGCCTGGTTGCAGAGCTGGACTTGATGATAGTGCACTGCAGCGTATGTTTAACAGTTGCAATAGCATGTGTATTGACTAACACAACTGATTAGGCTATGCTCAAAAACTTTTTTAAGAGAAGAAAGTCTACCCATCGTCTGGACCCTTTTCCAGCATTGAGGATCATTCTAGCATTCGCTGACTTTGGCCTATCTAGTCATATTGGGATACTTTCCATCAATACATTTGTGGCCATTTTGACACATTGCTAATCAGGCCAGGGTAATCATAACTACTCTGTTCCAGAACATTGCCTCCAGCAGTAAGCAGCACCTGTTTTTTGTGACCAGGCATTTTCTAGAAAAGCATAACTCGGGTCCAGATTTATTGTCAGTGGCCAAGTATGCTGGCATTGTTCAGGCAGTGCCATGTTTGGCTGCAGCCATTCCTCTTTAAGAGAAAATAGGTTATTTGCATAGAGAAGGAATTCTCTCTCTCTAGAATTATAATTATATAATTATATTTTTTGTTTTATTTTTATTTTATCTCCTACATCTCACACATTTTTCTGTTTTCACTGATTCAGTTATGGCTTTTAAATGTTTACCCCTACATTACTATGGTCAAGTTTTATATATTTTCTCATGCCAAATTTATTTAAAGATCGATTTTTATGATCTGCAAAGTAAGCTAATATGTGTTCTTTATTGGTTTGGTGGACAAGTTTGTGTATTAAGGTTTAAATATGGTCATAGGTGTACTGAACTCATAAAAATCTTAACTGACTGTTATTCAAGACATAAGGGTCTTGCTTAAAAGGTGCTTGCTTGCTTGCTTTAACCATCATTATTTGTATATCATCAGTCATTTGAAGAAAAATAATTGTATATAAATGATGATCATGTTGCTATACGCGGAACACTGTAGACTACCATTTATAGTGAAGTTTGTCATTTACATGCTCAGTACCATTAGATGAAACATTAAGTTTTGTTCCCCTAGTCTATATCCATTGCTAGGTTTACTTCTGGCTAAATGTATTCGTATTGTTTGTTTAAGAAGCTGTGCAGCAAGCTTTCAATTCAAGCACTGCTCGCTGTGTTTGCTTTTATGTGGACTGAGGCTTCAATACCTTGGCTAGAGGGCTTTTATCTTCGGTGGGCTTTTCCTGATTCTTTTTTTGGATCCTGAATTATCTGACTGTGAATTGACTTGGATGATCAAAGTATGACTATAAATGCATTTCTACATTCTCGGTGCATGTCTGTGTGTTCATAGGCCAGTACACAACTGTACGGCACTGAGCTATATGTGAGTCATCCCAGAAAGTCTGCCTTGGTCCTGCCGTTAATGAGGTACAGAACATGATCTAATGTTTGTCCTTTGCTGGAAGCATATTGTCTTGCAGTTAGCCTTTTACCAATAATTACCAAGTCATATTTAACACATATTTAATACCTTTAACAAAGGTCTCTTTAGGAGGGCATCATCACTTCCTTTTTGTTCCTGGGACAGTTTCCATACATCATCAGTACTCCATGCCTCACAGAAACTTATTATGTGTGTATTGTTTACATTATTTAAAAAATCAAAAATATAACTTGGTGTTTATATACAAAAAACACATATTTTTGCATGTATTTATATACAAAATGCGTACAAAAATACATACATATACAAAAATATAACACGGTTTCCAGATTAAGATGCTGATATGCTTATTTTGTTGATTAACAAATTTGATTATCACAGATAAAGTTACAGTGTTCCACTATCTGCACTCTCTCCTGCTGCTGTGCTGTGTGATGTCCCAGGACCTTGCTGGCAGACTCCTCCAGGGGGCTTGTGGATGTCTGGCATTGCTCCTGGTCTTGCTATGGGAGTCAGAGGAGTCATTTCACAATGCATTGTCCATGAAGGTCATGGCAGTGGTTTCAGGCCTTCGTAGCCGAAATATGTCGGGCCATAAAGATGTATCTACGGTATTCCAATTGTGTATTTGAGAACAGGCCATGGCCTTGGGATGCCTTTCAGTTCATGTTTGTGATAATTTGCTGCTGCAGGTTGTCTCCTCTCTCTCTCTCTCTCTCTCTCTCTCTCTCTCTCTCTCTCTCTCTCTCAATATATGTATAGACTTCTCTGTCAAATATGTCTTCAGACGTCTGAGGAATGTAATTAGACAGCACCTTCCCTGGAGGGCTGCTGTGTTCATGGGTTTCCATTTTGTTTAAGCCTTTAAAAACATGATTGAACTGATAATCAGCCTTAGTAAGCACATATCAAATTTCCTCTGAAATCCTTTACTGGCTACTTCGAATAAAAAGTGGTACATTTTTTCTTAAACTATAAAATACAGCCAACACTAAACAGTCTATTACTTTTTACAATTCACCAGAATGCCACGCATTATAATGCACTTTCAGAGGGCTTGACGGATTTGTCACTTGGAACAAGACAGAGAAAATGATAAAGAAGGGAGAAAGTGAGAGAGATAGGGGAATTAGAGAGAGGGAGCGTTCAGCATGTCTTCCTTTGGTGCATCCTCCCTTTGCAATACTAAATAGAATGTTTTAATGTTATTCTCCAAGAGAAGCTGAGCCGCCCAGCATGAAGGGAATAAACATACTGTCAGAACAGAATTGTTTTGGCTTGGTAGAACCATGCTGTCTCCTGTTTAAGCTGGCATGTGATTTTGTGTGCAAATTAATACACCAAGAAGTGACCATGCTCCACTTCAATTTCTCAACAGACCAGAATAGGTGCTCGTCCCTCAGATTAAATCTAAGTGCAATGTGTTCTGTCCCTCGCTTTATGAAACTATTTTATTATAATAAAAATATTCTGTAAGAAACAAAAAATTAACAATTGATTATATTCGTCACTCGAAATAAACGGCAAAACTTATTTCCATTAGATTGAGTCTGGCACTCAGTCTCGTTTTGTTTTGTTAAAGTGCAGCCCTTCTTTTTGTCATGTTCAAGTGCATCTCAAGGCTGACACTGAGGATTGCTGCATTTTTCTATGGATATAATTGGTCTCATTATATATCAGAGACATTACCAAAGGCCTTCTTTGTTCCTTCAGCCCACTCATGCACCTTTGAGTTCAGATTAGCTGAGTTCATGAAAGGAAACAGAAAGTTGATGAAAACTCTTCAGAGACCTTAGAAAAAGGTTATCAGTGGTAACCTGACAGCGGTAATGGTAGAATTCTCTGTAGTTTAATAAGTCTGCAAAAGACAATAATTGCTCTTCTCATTATTTCAGGGGCAGCTGATTTGTCCATTTTCATGATTTCTTCCAATGAATTTAAATGGATGCACACATTTTGCATGTCTTGACTACATTTTTTTGGGTTTGCTGACTTGACTCTGTCCTCTGCATGTATTTTACTACTGTGTCATCTTCTTGAATGGTTTCCTCAAGGGTAACACTGAAAGGACATAGCTTTCTGCCAATGCTACTTTATTGGGAGCACTGCTTTCATTTTTTCATATTATTTTACAAGAACAATCAAAACTGTGGTCTTTATCACATGGCAGCTCTTGACGGGGAATAACTATACAGTGACTGTGCTGTTTTTGAAACTTCAGACTTCATAAATAAATCAGCAACCAGGCAAATCAATAAAACCACACTCTCACTAAATCTTATAAACACTGGGCCACACATTCATACCAGTCCATGAATAAAACATCAGAGTTTTGAAAATACAGACAGGAAATGCTAATCTTTTGGTTCTTATAATGTTTTGTTTAATTCCCAACATTATTACAGTTATGATATTTGACATGAGACTGGGTTCTTGACTGGATGTCCCTATTGATCTGTGTTTTTTACAATAATTCCCCTGGTGGTAATAAAAACATCTTAACACTAATTACAACAATAATGATAATATAAAGAAGGAGATGGAGAATGACAGTATTACAATTACTATTAATGCTACTACTGTTACTGCTACTACTACTACTACTAATAATAATAATAATAATTATAATAATAATAATAATCAAGCATGTACTGAATATAAATTGTAGCTGACACTCTGACAATTGTTCTATGACACTCTTTAGCATGTTGATCGTCATGTGATGTATTTTAGCACATTTTTAGATGTTTTAGAGTTTTTAAAGAGTAGAATTTATCTCAAGGATGGCAAATTGGATTAATCAT
Source organism: Megalops cyprinoides (assembly GCF_013368585.1). Classification (NCBI taxonomy): domain Eukaryota; kingdom Metazoa; phylum Chordata; class Actinopteri; order Elopiformes; family Megalopidae; genus Megalops; species Megalops cyprinoides. Next base: position 20,088,267 of record NC_050589.1, read on the forward strand.
GTTAATGAAAATGTTCATATTAACTACATTACATTACATTATTGTCATTTATCCGATGCTCTTATCCAGAACTTACAATGGTTACAATTTTATCCATTTATACAGCTGGATAGTTACCAACACAATTGCGGATTAAATACCTTGCCCAAGAGTACAACAGCAGTGCCCCAGTGGGGAATCAGCAACCAGCCACATTTGTTACAAGTCCTACTCCTTACTGCTACACCACACTGCATAATGCAGTCTTTGATGTAATTTTTTTTTTTTTTTTTTTTTTTTTGTGAGAATGTGGTCCCAAAGCCAGTCTCAAAATTGCCAGTTAGAGCAAATTTCAGAGTGGGGAGTGTTATTGTTCTATACAGAGATGTGGTTCTTGATATGACAAGGCCATCTCTTAATGTAATGTATTCTGATTCATTGCTCTTTAGTGTTCCATTTTCAGTTTCATTTAAATTGGTAAAAATGATAACAACGTTTTTTCTTGCTATTTTATTTTTCCTTCTTTTTTCACAATGACAACGTCTGCATTCACAGAGAATCACTCCTCCATTACACACAAATGTCAGCTGTAACCATTTTTCACACTACAAGTCCCACAGTGCAACATGAAGTATATGCTGAACAGAGGATGGGGGCAGCTCCCTGGCTTCATCTTAATTACACATAGGCATCCAAACGAGGGAGCCGAGAGAGGTATGAAGAGGATACCCAGGCAAAAACTATCCACCCCTATATCTAGCAAATACAGTTAGGGGTCCCAGTTAGTTGAAGGACTGGGATTTTGGGTTTTCAGCCATTGTCAACAGATGTCGCCTGTCCAAGCTTGTGCTTGGATCTCCAGAGTGAGCCACTGAGGAGATCCAAAACAGTGAACTTGAAATTCAATACTTACTATATTTTTCAGATTTTTAAATAGTAATTGTGGTGACTTAAAGGAT